>NC_057804.1:112691283-112991283 GCF_018294505.1 Triticum aestivum | reverse complement strand
GGGCTCGGATTTTTGCTGGATTCGCTTCTATTCCTCTATTGGAAACAATGAAGCCCGGGAGCTTCCCCGAGGGGACACCGAAAACGCATTTTTCCGGATTCAACTTGATGTCGTATGTCCGGAGGTTATCAAATGTGAGCCTCAAGTCATCTATTAGGGTTTCGACGTGTCTAGTTTTTATGACAACGTCGTCCACATATGCTTCCACTGTTTTGCCGATTTGTTTCCCCAGGCATGTTTGAATCATGCGTTGATAGGTTGCGCCAGCATTCTTGAGCCCAAAGGGCATAGTGTTGAAGCAAAAAGGGCCATATGGCGTTATAAAAGTTGTTGCAGCTTGGTCAGACTCTGCCATCTTTATTTGATGGTATCCAGAGTATGCGTCGAGAAAACACAGTGAGTCGTGTCTAGCTGTGGCATCGATGATTTGATTGATGCGAGGGAGGGGAAAGGGATCCTTGGGGCAAGCCTTGTTGAGGTCTTTGAAGTTGACACATAGGCGCCAGGATTTGTCCTTTTTTGGTACCATTACCAAATTCGCCAGCCAATCTGGATGTTTAATATCTCTGATGAATCCGGCCTCAAGTAGCTTGGCTAGCTCTTCCCCCATGGCTTGCCGTTTGGGTTCTGAAAACCATCTTAGAGTTTGTTTGACCGGTTTGTATCCCTTTAGTATATTAAGGCTATGTTCGGCCAACCGGCGTGGGATGCCTGGCATGTCCGAAGGGTGCCAGGCGAAAATGTCCCAATTCTCACGTAAGAAAACTCGCAATGCAGCATCCATCGTGGGGCTCAACTGTGTCCCGATGGATGCTGTCTTCGTGGGGTCCGTGGGATGGACCTGGAATCTGACTATCTCATCTGCAGGTTTAAATGAGGTGGACTTGGGTCGCTTATCGAGTATCACGTCGTCCCTGTCCACGGTGGCCCGCAATGTTGTTAACTCTTCGACTGCTAGGGCTTCAGATAATGCTTCCAGGGCTAGTGCTGCGGTTTTATTTTCGGCGCGAAGTGCGACGTCTGGATCACTGGCAAGAGTGATGATTCCGTTGGGTCCGGGCATTTTAAGCTTCATGTACTCGTAATGGGGTACAACTTGAAAGCTTGTAAACGCGTCCCGCCCGAGGAGGCGTGGTATCCGCTGCTAAAGGGAGCCACTTGGAATGTGATTTGTTCGGACCTATAATTCTCCGGAGTGCTGAATACCACATCGAGTGTGATTTTTCCCGCACACCGTGCTTCCCGAGTAGGCATGATTCCCCTGAAGGTGGTACCGCTTTGCTCAATGCGGCCTTTATCCATTTCCATTTTGTTGAGAGTCTCTTCATAGATCAAGTTTAACCCGCTTCCGCCGTCCATGAGTACTTTGGTGAGCCGGAAGCCGTCCACGATTGGGCTAAGGACCACAGCGGCCGGTGCCCGGACAGTTTGAAATCGAGGTTCATCACTGGCATTGAAGGTTATAGCAGTGTCATTCCAGGGGTTTATCTTTGCCACATGGCAAATTTCCGCAGAGCTTTGGTGAGCTCGCTTGCGCCTGTTATTCGAGGCGAAAGTCTCGAAGACTGTTAGTACCGTATTGTGTCCGCTGGCAGGATGTTGTTCCGCTTTATGGCTTACAAGAAGATCCTCGCCACTTTTGGCCACCTGCCGGAGTATCCAACATGCCCTAAGGCTATGAGTTGGCATTGTATCCGGTGTACTGTGGAGCTTACATGGCCCGTCGAGCCATTCTTCCAATACAGATCCCCACCCTGGGGTGGGCTTCGGTTTCTTGGGGATTGGATTGGACGTCCTACAAGAGTTCGTCCATTTAGTTTGGGCAAAGGTTTTGGTGAGAGCGGTACTATCCCAAAATTCTGTTTGGGTCTTCCAAGCGCTCTCCATTGCACAGTACTTTCGTACTATGATTGCCAAGTCCGCGAAGCGTACTATGTCACGATGGCTTATAGAGTTGAGGAGCCCTTCGTCCGTGGAGTTTTTGCAGAAGGGCGAGACGTGTTCTCCTCGCGACAGTCCCTAATCTTGCTAAGCGCAAGGAGGAATCTGGCCCAGTAATGATGTACCGATTCCTGGGGCTCTTGCCTAATGCGGGAGAGACAATTTAGGTCCGGATAGGTATTGTTAGCAGAATCCGGATTCTGATCCGATCCAACACCCAAGGGCATGGGCAGTTCCGAGCTTAACAGCTCAGAATCCGGAATATTACCCAATTTCTTTCGCCCAATGCCTGATTCCAAGCCTGGGGCCTGGGTCATGTTTTCCTTTGAGCAGGTTTTCGGCTCGAGGAGTTCGGCGATCCGAACATAATTCATCCTCAAAGTTGAGGGACAATCCGCGTGTGGTTCCTCCACTATCGCTACCTCATGGGTGGCCGGCGGGGACCTGATGTCCCTTCGGTCGGGCCTAAGCCCAATCCGGCAATAGTTCGTAGCGACTCCCAGAGCGGCGATGCAATCCAAGAGCTCATTAAGGGAAGAGAGCTCTATTGGATCCATCTGTTCGGCGAGTTCTGAACCGACGCGAAGGTTATGACTGATGACCCGAGAGGCCATCATCGGCGCCTCCGCCGATGGGGCGGCCATGATAAAGCCGCCGAGTCGGAGCGTCTAGCCTATAGCCAGAGCCCCCTCCGAGGTGATGTCGTCTTTGATGACGAGACAAGCCATCGAGCCTTGCGGCGAAGTCACAGAGGAACTCTCAATGAAAGCACCAATGTCGGTGTCAAAACCGGCGGATCTCAGGTAGGGGGTCCCGATCTGTGCGTCAAGGCTGATGGTAACAAGAAGTAACGGACACAGATGTTTATCCAGGTTCGGTCCCTCTCGATGGAGGTAAAACCCTACTTCCTACTTGATTAATATTGATGATATAGGTAGTACAAGAGTAGATCTACCACGAGATCATAGAGGCTAAACCCTAGGAGCTAGCCTATGATGGTATGATTGTAATTGTGATGGGCCTTCTAAGGACCAACCTCTCCAGTTTATATAGACACCGAAGAGGGCTAGGGTTTACATGGAGTCGGTTACAAGGAAGGAAATATAATATCCGGATTGCCAAGCTTGCCTTCCACGCCAAGGAAAGTCCCATCCGGACATGGGCCGAAGTCTTGGGTCTTGTATCTTCACGCTTCAATAATCCGGACGTTGTACATAGTCCGGCTGTCCGGATACCCCCTAATCCAGGACTCCCTCAGTCTGTGTGACCTTAGCTCAAGGAGAATACGGCAAGGACTGTGTGTCTGGGATTGGGTGTCCTCGAGTTTAAATACTCAGCTGCTCCAACCAGATGTACAACTGATACAGCAGTTGGAACTGGTCTACCAAATCATTGTCTTCACCAAGCTTACTGGTTCTATTTCCTCAACTCTTTCATTTCCTCATGTATGTTGTTGTGTGCTTGTTCATATCTGTTTGAAGACTTTGACTGAAGACTTTCTCAATTTCCTCAGTTCAATTTCTTCAGTCTGTCCGTCTTCTTTCTTGTGTTATCCTGTGTTTACGCTTTTTGTACTCTATGCTTGTCTTCATTTCGTCATGATGACTATGTGTGTGTTCTGTTATGTTTACTTCTGAGTACTTATTCCGCTGCAAGTAGTTCTTTGCTAAGGAATTTCCTCACCAGCAAATTCCTCAGTGTAGAATTCATAAAAATTGCCTATTCACCCCCTCTCTAGTCGATATAACGCACTTTCAATTGCTATCAGAGAAAGGTACTCCCTTGTTCTGTGTGATTTTGGTTTAACCGCCTGGAGTTTTAGTTATGTCGACTGCAGGTATGATCAAGGTCTCTGCTGGGTGTCATACCTTCGATGGAACAGACTACCCCTACTGGAAGAATAAGATGTGCATGCATCTTGAGGCAATTGATAACGATCTCTGGTATGTTGTGGAAAATGGTGTTCCCTTAGTCACACCTTCTTTGAACGCTACTGATGTGAAGAGATTCAAGCAACTCGATTCTCAAGCAAAGAATATCATATGTGGCCATCTGAGCAAAGGACAGTATGGTAGAGTGAGTGCTTTTTTAGACTTCTAAGCTTATCTGGGATAGGCTGTCCAAAGTGAATGAAGGAGTCTAAACTCAACATGACTCTCATGTTGATGTTCTTCGAAATCTCTTCAACCGCTTCAAAAGACTCGACAATGAAAATGTCCAGCAAACCTTCGATCGCCTCACTGACATTTCAAATGAGCTTCAAGCGCTTGGCGCCACTCACATCACCGACCATGAGGTGGTGAAGAAATTGCTGAGATCGCTCGATTCTTCATTTGATACTCTGGCACTGATGATTCAAGAGCGTGCTGACTACAAGTCAATTGATCCTGCTGATATCCTCGAGAGGCTAAATACTCATGAGTTCCAGCTTGCTGAGAAGAAAGATCTCTATGGTTCGAGCTCTGAAGGCCAAGGCAGTCTCTGAGTCTGAAGATGAGGGCTCTGCTAGCAGCCTTGGCGACCCTGAAGAACTGAGCCAGGAACTAGCACTGCTCGTGAAGAAATTTCAGAAGTTCTCAAGACATGGTCGCTTTGGAAAACCCTCAAGGAGCAATGATTCCTCATCCAGTGACTACAAGAAGAGGCTATGCCACAAATGCAGAAAACCTGGTCACTACATCCAAGATTGTCCTCAGTGGGATAAGGAATCAAAGAAGAAGAAATACAAGGATTACAATTCTGATGACTCTAAGAAGAAGAAGCAATCTTCAAAGTCTTCATCATCAAAATCCTCAAAGTCTTCATCTCACAAGAAGAGCAGCTCCAAGAAGGCTCGGGCATTCATTGGCAAGGAAATGGACTATGAGGCTGAATCTGAGGAACATGAGGACGAGGAGGCATCTGAGGAGTCCAAGTCTGGTGTGGCGAGCCTAGCTCTCGCTACTGCATTCGTCAACAAGTCTATCTTCAACTCTGAAGAAAATGGCTTCACCAACAAGGCTGATGAAGGCAATGATGACTACGCTCCCACCTATTGCTTCATGGCAAAGGGTGCCAAGGTAACTAAATACGCCTCCTCTGAATCTAGTGAGGATGAATCTGATGAAAACCTCAAGCCCAGCTACTCTAAACTTGCTAAGATTGCTGTGAAACAACAAAAGGCTTTTGAAAAGGTTCAAAACATGCTAGATAAAAGTGATGATATGTTAGGTGAAGAAATGGATCGCACTAAAACCTTGACTGAAAATCTTCAGAGACTCCAGTCCAAGTTTGACAACCTTCAACGTCATCATAACATTCTCTTATCTGATCACGAGAAGCTTTCTTATGAATTTCTTCAAAGAAAGCAAGATCTTGAAAAGCTAAGAGTGGATTATGAAGATCTTCAGAAGGAGCGCGATTCATTACTTGCTCAACAAATCAGCGCTACTCAGGAAGAATTTGTTCCTCCATGTCTGAAGTGCATTGAACATGAAACTGCTAATTCTTCACCTGAATGTTCAAATGCTTATAATGCTACAAATTCTTCATTTGTCTCTGCTATCACTAATTCCTCATCTGAGGACATTGCTAGTATCACTAATGATGCAGGGCTGAAGGAATTGTACATGACATGCATGTACAAAAGCCTCAAAGGGCATCAGACTCTTTGTGATGTGCTCAAAAAGAAGATCCTCAACAGAAACCCTAGGAAAGAAGGTATTGCCTTTGAGAGGAAACTCAATGCTAATGAAACATATTGGAGGCCTGAGCAGTACCCCAAAACCTCATGGGTTGCTGCAAAGGGACCTCCTGTTGATCCATCCAACTTATCTGGCTTTACATGTGAATCTCCTCATTCTTATGATGAGTCATTTGGCTCCAACTACAAACTGTTCAAAAATCAGAATGGTGAAGTATTTGCTAGATATGTTAGCACTAACTGTAGGAACAGTTCCCCTATGAAGAAAATCTGGGTTCCCAAAAGTTTCCTTGAAAGTCTTCAGGTGAATGTCCTCATGACACCACCTGTGAAGAATAGGAACTCCAGATCAAATTCTTCATATGAACCAAATTCTTCATATGGATCCAAGTCCTCATACGGACCAATCCCTCACGTGGATCAAATTCCTCAAAAGGATCAAAGTCCTCATATGATCATCATCGTGCTAACCCCTCTGTTTCGCAGGGTAGAGCTAAGGGCTATGAATATGAGCATTATTCTTCAAATCACAATGTTCATAAGTCCTCGAAGAATTTCTCTGCTTATTCATATGCTTACCCTAACCCCTCTTATGTGAAACGAAGTGGACTGGCGTCTATGTCACCTTTCTCATATGGTGCTCGCAGAGTGATGAATTCTTTGCCACCCCTACAGATGTGGGTGGTGAAGAAAAAGAACTAATCTCTTATGCAGGGTCAGGTCTCCAGACGTGCTTAAAACGTCTAAAGAATTTGCTGGAGACCTGAACAGTGTCTGATAGGACGCAGGCTAATCATGATGAAATGAACTTTCATTTCACACGTCCTCATACCATTTATTTGTTCTATTGCTTGTTGAAATTGATCTAATGATACTGATGTCATATTCTTCATTGATGAAGTATATGAGTTCGTAAGTTGCACTAATTAATTTGCAGGATGAACAACCCAAAGCCAATGAGTGGGTCCTCGATAGTGGATGTACAAATCACATGACTGGTGACAAGAATCTATTGATGGATGCTCCTTTATCACCGTCACATCTGAAGCATATCATCTTCGCTGACAAAGGCAAAAGTCAGGTATTGGGTCTAGGTAAGGTTGCGATCTCAAAGGATAGACACATGGACAAAGTCATGCTTGTCGAGTCCTTAGGATACAACCTCATGTCTGTCTCAATGCTTTGTGATCTTGATATGGTTGTTGTCTTTGGAAAATATCGTTGTGTTGTGATCATGGAAGCTGACAATTCCAAAGTCTTTGAAGGCTTTAGGGGAGAAGATTTGTACATTGTTGATTTCTCTACAGGACCACAACCGGCCGTATGCTTACTTGCAAAAGCTTCAGAAGGCTGGCTTTGGCATTGACAACTTGGTCATGCTGGCATGAGGAATTTGCACACCCTCGCGAAGAAGAAGCATGTCATTGGCATTGAAAATGTCAAATTACTCAAAGATCACTTATGCGGAGCCTGTGAAGCTGGAAACATGACCAATGCCAAGCATCCAGCAAAGACTATCATGACTACCACTCGACCATTTGAATTGCTTCACATGGATCTCTTTGGTCCTAATCATTATTCTGCTGTTACAAATGATGCATCTCTATATGGCTTTTTTATTGTTGATGATTATTCTCGTTACACATGGGTGCACATTGTCACTTACAAACATGATGTGTAGGAAGTCTTCAAACAATTTTCCTCGAGGGCTTCAACCAACTTTGGTGTGAAGATCAAGCACATTAGAAGTGACAATGGGACTGAGTTCAAGAATTCTGGTCTTGATGACTATCTCGATGAACTTGGTATTACTCATGAGTTATCTGCTCCTTATACTCCTTAGCAGAATGACGTCGTGGAGCGCAAGAACAGATTTCTTGTTGAAATGGCTCGCACTATGCTTGATGAATACAAGACACCTCGTCGTTTCTGGATTGAGGCTATTGATACTGCGTGCCACATCATCAACAGAGTATATCTTCACAAATTCTTCAAGAAGACCGCCTATGAACTCCTCACTGACAAGAAACCCAATGTGAGTTACTTCAAAGTCTTCGGTGCTAAATGTTGGATTGGAGATCCTCATCACAATTCTAAATTTGCACCGAAAGCACATGAGGGTTTTATGCTTGGTTACGGAAAGGACTCGCACACCTACAAAGTCTTCAACAACGTTCTTCACAAGGTTGTTGAAACTGTAGATGTGCGGTTTGATGAAACTAATGGCTCACAAAGAGAGCACCTACCTTCTGTGATAGATGAACCAGCACCTGAGGATTCTATCAAGTTCAAAGCTACTGAGGATGTCATTCCCATCGAAGAATCTTCTGAAGAATTCATTCCAGAACATGATGAACGTCGAGCTGGCGCACCTGAAGAAAATGGTGCTGAGGAAAATGCTCCTGAAGAAAATGCGGATCAAATTCCTCGAAGATAACCCACTCATCCTCGTATTGCAAATGAAGTGCAAATCGAGAAGATCATCGATGACATTGAAGCAGCAGGTCCTCTCACACGCTCAAAAGCTTCACATTTGTCTAACTTTTGTGGGCACTTTGCTTTTGTCTCTATCACAGAGCCCACTAAGGTAGATGAAGCATTTCTGGAGCCTGAGTGGGTTCAAGCTATGCAAGAAGAATTACATCACTTCGAGCTCAACAACGTCTGGGAACTGGTCAAACGTCCAGATCCTCGCAAGCACAACATTATTGGCACAAAGTGGATCTACGCAACAAGCAGGATGAAAATGGCCTTGTTGTGAGGAATAAGGCACGGCTTGTAGCTCAAGGCTACACACAGGTTGAAGGCATTGATTTCGATGAAACTTTTGCACCTGTTGCTAGACTTGAGGCAATTCGCATATTAATTGCTTATGTTAACCATCATGATATTATCTTACAACAAATGGATGTGAAAAGTGCATTCCTCAATGGTAAGCTTGAGGAAGAAGTATATGTTGCTCAACCCCCGGGTTTTGAAGATCCAAAGAATCTTGACAAAGTCTTCAGACTAAATAAGGCCCTGTATGGCCTCAAGCAGGCCCCTCGGGCGTGGTATGATACTTTGAAGGAATTCCTCATGAAGAAAGGCTTCAAACCCGGTTCACTCGACCCAACTCTTTTCACTAAGTCTTATGATGATGAATTGTTTGTGTGCCAAATATATGTTGATGATATCATTTTTGGCTGTACTGACCAACGATACAGTGATGAATTTGCTTATATGATGAGTGAAGAATATCAAATGTCTATGATGGGAGAATTGAAATTCTTTTTAGGTCTTCAAATTCGTCAACAGCGCAATGGGATATTCATATCTCAGGAGAAATACCTCAAGGACGTATTGAGGAAATTCGGCATGCAAGATTGCAAAGGGGTCAAAATTCCAATGCCCACAAATGGCCATCTATGCACTGATGAAAATGGTAAAGACTTCGATCAAAAGGTATACCGCTCCATGATTGGCTCTTTATTGTACCTATGTGCATCTAGGCCGGATATTATGCTTAGTGTTTGCATGTGTGCCCGATTTCAAGCTACACCAAAGGAATCACACCATAAGGCTGTGAAGCATATTCTTCGATCTTAGCTCACACACCAAGACTTGGATTATGGTATCCCAAGGGCTCTTCATTTGATCTCATTGGATATTCAGACTCTGACTATGCTGGCGATCGTGTGGACCGCAAGTCAACATCAGGCACATGCCATTTCCTCGGACGATCTTTGTTCTGTTGGTCCTCGAAGAAACAGAACTGCGTATCACTCTCCACTTCAGAAGCTGAGTACATTGCTGCTGGATCGTGCTGTGCTCAAATACTATGGATGAAGCAAACACTCAAGGACTATGGCGTCAACGTGAAGAATGTGCCTCTCTACTGTGACAATGAGAGTGCTATCAAGATTGCTCATAACCCAGTTCAGCACTCGAAGACCAAGCACATCCAGATTCGTCATCATCTTCTTCCTGATCATGTGTTGAAGGGCGACATCTCCATCAACCACGTTAGCACTGAAGATCAGCTGGCCGATATCTTCACTAAGCCCTTGGATGAGAAGAGATTTAGCAAGTTGCGGTGTGAGATAAATATCCTAGAATCTTCGAATGTTATCTGAAATGGACACACATCCTAACACTTATGCTGACTTGATGACTTAGATGCGCAGCACACGAAGTAACGTTTTTCTTCAATCAATAAAGACTAACCCTCTAAGTGTGAAGAAATTAATGAAGAAATTGATTCTCACAGCCCTACGACAATTGTACGCGGTGTCTGAAATCAGCTTTCTTATACGGTGGGTCACGCCACCACCCAAAGTTGGAAATCTTCAATTTGAGTTTTTTTTCGTTATTGAAATTCCTCAGTTTTTCAAATTCTTCAACTTTGCTTTGTCTTCACTCCTTCTGGTGTTGCTCTTCATTTGAATATATACATATGAGTTTTATGTCCTCTACAACATTCACTTATTGCTAATTCTTCAAGTTGATTTCTTCTGCTAAGTGAATGTGATCGGACCCTTCCCCCTCTATGCTAAACTCAACCCAGTCTATTCATAAATTCTTCATGTGCGTTCTATTTGAAACTCGTTCAAAATCTTCACTGTGTCCTTGACAGCTAAAGAAATTGCGAATGGAACTTTTAAGTTATCTTATCTAAATTTTCGGCTTTGCCGCTCAAACCGTTCCGCATCCCACGACAATACTTATTTATTCACCCACGATCCTACATGATCGCCACCTCTCAGTATGTGGGTGACATATGTCAAGCGAATGAGAAGGGCCAGGGCACGTTCGTCCGATTTCCTCAGGCGTACAGTTTTTCACTCCCACTATAAATACCTCTGCCTCTTCCTCACTTCGTTTTACTCCGCTAGCTCTCACTCCCGCTCGAGCTCCCCAAACCCTAGCGCCGCCGCTACTTCATCATCGCCGGTAAGGAAGAGCTTCATTGCCTTGACCTTGTCGCCGTCGTACTCGCGCCGGTTGCGGATTTCTTCACTCCGCCGCCGCCTTAGCCGTCTTCCTCTGCCAAGTTAGGGCATGGAAGATCTGAATTGACGAGCTTCACATCTACACCTCCCAGTTCGTCGTGTTCTTCACTTCAGGTAATTAAAAGTTACTTTTACTACCCTCTTTGATTCTTATGTTTTCTTGAAAAATCTTCAAAGGTGTTTATTCTTCAAATCTTCACACACATGAACACCTCACATGTCATCTGCTCTTGATTCGTTTCTCTAAGCAATTTTCCTCAAGATTCCTCAATTGTGTGGATTTTGAAACTATACAACTCTAGAACCTAAGACAAAGAACACTTAGTGAAATTCCTCAAGACTCATCTGGTCAAATTCCTCAAACCTATTCGTTTTTGAAAAACCTTCTGAGAACGCATATGACCTCTCCAAATTCCTCGCAACTATACTCTGTTCACAGGTACAAATGTCCGTTGCTGAATCACTAGGTTCTCATCAACTTAACTCATTTGCAGCATTCCTCAAAGAAAAGTTGCACACCTCTTCAGAAACTTTAGTTGTTCATATTCCCCAGCTGAAGAAAATGACTGAAGGAAAGAAGCCAGAGAAGGGTGGAAAGAGGCCTGAGGTCAATACTACTTTTGAAATCCCTGAGGACATTTATGCTGGATACTGCACTCCTGATGAGGCCAAGTTTGGCAAGGAGGAGAAGAATCAGCGCAAGGTGTGCATACAACGGATAGAGAGGAGATGGGCACGGGAATGGAGGGAGTACAGGTATGTTACTCCCAAGTATATGAAGAAATTCACGCTCAACCCTCCATGCTCAAGACCTCCATTGGCACCACGCCAAGTGGCAGATCCCACCAGCCTCAAGCGCGGTGAGGACTATGCCGATGAATGGGCAAAGCACCAGGCCAAACTGGCCAAGCAAGCAAAGGAAGTAGTGAAGAAATTCAATGCAGACTCTGCTGCTGCTGCTGCCGCCGCTGAGACCTCTGCTAGTTAGCCGAAGAAGGCGATGCCTAAGAAGCCTGCACATAAGTCAAGCGCTTCTCCCTCAATGCCCTCACGGCCAAGCTCCTCAGCAATGCCCTCAAGGCCAGATTCTTCAAAGCCCTCACGGCAAATTCCTCTGTCTGCTCCTTCAAAGTCCTCAGCTCCTCCGACAAAGTCTTCAGCTGCTCCGACAAAATCCTCGGCACCTGTGCATCTTGCCACGTGCCAAAGGACCACAGGCATCTCAATTGCCTCAGGAGCATCTGCAAGTTCCTCAGCTGCACCAAATTCCTCAGCTGGCCCCTCTCTGCTGAAGAAAAAAGCCACTGCTGGACGAGGCCTTCGACCAAGTCCGCACAAGAAGCAGGTCTCCTTCCAAGTTCCCTCTGATGACGATGAGGCTGATGATGAAGAACTTGCTGAAATCATCAGAGACAGGCAAGCCAGGGCCGCTAGAGCCAAAGGCAGCAATGTGCCACTGCTGTTGGATCCAAGATTGATCCTCGACTTCATTGACCTATGGCACAAGGACCCTAACACACCTTTGCCGGAGATGAACCTCACTCCTGGTCAAAGTCATGTTCTGACTGCCTTCATTGAGGAAGAAAAGTAGAAATTTGAAGGAGGCAGAAGGTTGAAGAAAGCACAGTACAAGAAACAGTGCTACCTCAAGGACAATGTCCTCACTCTTACCCCTGATCAACTCATTGCCTTGCAAGCTGAAATCAAGCAACTGAGTGATGAATTCGATCGCTACTATGCTAATTGGAAGGGCGCCAAGGTTCGGTTCGTCAATCTAACGAAGAAATTCACTTCAAGTGTTGCTGCTCCTGTGCACGTTGAAGTTCCACAGGCTGAAGCATTTGCTCAGCCTACTAAAGAACATGCCAGCACCGCTGATGACAATCAGGCTACTGAAGAAAATGAGAGTACTAGGGCTAATGACTCCATTCCAGCCGCTGAAGATATTGCCAGGGCATCCACTAGTGGTGCGCCTGAAGAAAGTGAAGAAGTCAGGGTAACTACATCAGTTGCGCCTGAAGAAAATGATCCAAAGTCCTCTGCACCTCCTGCGCCTACACCAACTCCGATCCTTCCATCTGCATCAGATGCGAAGAAGACCAAGGCTGTAGAGCGTGTGATACGTCTCCAACGTATCTATAATTTTTGATTGCTCCATGCTACTTTATCTACTGTTTTGGACTATATTGGGCTTTATTTTCCACTTTTATATTACTTTTGGGACTAACCTATTAACCGGAGGCCCAGCCCAGAATTGCAGTTTTTTGCCTTTTTCAGTATTTCGAAGAAACAGAATATCAAACGGAGTCCAAACGGAATAAAACCTTCGGGAACGTGATTTCCACCGTTCCGTTTATTATGACACGCTCCATCATTTTCATATTGCTAGCATGATCATGTAGTTGACATTGTATTTGTGGCAAAGCCACCGTTCATAATTCTTTCATACATGTCACTCATGATTCATTGCATATCCTGGTACACCGCCGGAGGCATTCATATAGAGTCATACCTTGTTCTAAGTATCGAGTTGTAATTGTTGAGTTGTAAGAAAAATAAAAATGTGATGATCATCATTATTAGAGCATTGTCCCAAGTGAGGAAATGATGATGGAGACTATGATTCCCCCATAAGTCGGGATGAGACTCCGGACTTTACAAAAAAAAGAGGCCATAAAAAAAGAGAAGAGAAAGGCCCCCAAAAAATGAGAGAAAAAGAGAGAAGGGACAATGCTACTATCCTTTTACCACACTTGTGCTTCAAAGTAGCACCAAGATCTTCATGATAGAGAGTCTCTCATTTTGTCACTTTCATATACTAGTGGGAATTTTTCGTTATAGAACTTGGCTTGTATATTCCAATGATGGGCTTCCTCAAAATGCCCTAGGTCTTCGTGAGCAAGCAAGTTGATGCACACCCACTTAGTTTCTTTTATAGAGCTTTCATATACTTATAGCTCTAGTGCATCCGTTGCATGGCAATCCCTACTCACTCACATTGATATCTATTGATGGGCATCTCCATAGCCTATTGATACGCCTAGTTGATGTGAGACTATCTTCCCTCTTTTTGTCTTCTCCACAACCACCCTTCTATTCCACCTATAGTGCTATATCCATGGCTCACGCTCATGTATTGCGTGAAGATTGAAAAAGTTTTGAGAATGCCATAAGTATGAAACAATTGCTTGGCTTGTCATCGGGGTTGTGCATGATTTAAATATTTTGTGTGGGGAAGATGGAGCATAGCGAGACTATATGAATTTGTAGGGATAACTTTCTTTTGCCATGTTATTTTGAGAAGACATGATTGCTTTGATTAGTATGCTTGAAGTATTATTATTTTTCTGTCAATATGAACTTTTGTCTTGAATCTTTCGAATCTGAATATTCATATCACAATTAAGAAGATTTACATTGAAATTATGCCAAAGTATCACTACGCATCAAAAATTCTTTTTTTATCATTTACCTACTCGAGGACGAGCAGGAATTAAGCTTGGGGATGCCTGATACGTCTCCAACGTATCTATAATTTTTGATTGCTCCATGCTACTTTATCTACTGTTTTGGACTATATTGGGCTTTATTTTCCACTTTTATATTACTTTTGGGACTAACCTATTAACCGGAGGCCCAACCCAGAATTGTTGCTTTTTGCCTTTTTCATTATTTCGAAGAAACAGAATATCAAACGGAGTCCAAACGGAATGAAACCTTCGGGATCGTGATTTTCCAACCGAACGTGATCCAGGAGACTTGGACCCTACTCCAAGAAGTCTTCGAGGAGGTCACGAGGGTGGAGGCCCCCCCGGGCGCGCCCCCCTACCTCGTGGGCCCCTCGGAGCTCCACCGACGTACTCCTTCCTCCTATATATACCTACGTATCCCCAAACGATCAGAACAGGAGCCAAAAACCTAATTCCACCGCTGCAACCTTCTGTATCCACGAGATCCCATCTTGGGGCCTGTTTCGGAGCTCCGCCGGAGGGGGCATACACCACGGAGGGCTTCTACATCATCACCATAGCCCCTCCGATGAAGTGTGAGTAGTTTACTTCAGACCTTCGGGTCCATAGCTAGTAGCTAGATGGCTTCTTCTATCTTTTTGGATCTCAATACAATGTTCTCCCCCTCTCTCATGGAGATCTATTCGATGTAATCTTCTTTTTGCAGTGTGTTGTTGAGACCGATGAATTGTGGGTTTATGATCCAATATTATCTATGGAAAATATTTGATTCTTCTTTGAATTCTTTTATGTATGATTGAGTTATCTTTGCAAGTCTCTTCGAATTATCTTTTTGGTTTGGCCAACTAGATTGGTAGTTCTTGCAATGGGAGAAGTGCTTAGCTTTGGGTTCAATCTTGTGGTGTCCTTACTCAGTGACAGAAAGAGTTGCAAGGCACGTATTGTATTGTTGCCATCGAGGATAACAAGATGGGTTTTTTATCATATTGCATGAATTTATCCCTCTACATCATGTCATCTTGCTTACGGCATTACTCTGTTTTTACTTAATACTCTAGATGCATGCTGGATAGCGGTCGATGAGTGGAGTAATAGTAGTAGGTGCAGAATCGTTTCGATCTACTTGTTTTGGACGTGATGCCTATATACATGATCATTGCCTAGATATACTCATAACTATGCTCAATTCTGTCAATTGCTCAACAGTAATTTGTTCACCCACCGTAGAATACTTATGCACTTGAGAGAAGCCACTAGTGAAACCTATGGCCCCCGGGTCTATTCTTATCATATCAATCTATATCACTTTATTTACTTGCTTTGTTTTTACTTTGCTTTTAATTTTTACTTTGCATCTATCTATCAAAAATACCAAAAATATTATCTCTATCAGATCTCACTCTCGTAAGTGACCGTGAAGGGATTGACAACCCCTAAGCGTTGATTGCGAGTTGCTATCGTTTTGTGTAGGTACGAGGGACTTGTGCGTGGTCTCCTACTAGATTGATACCTTGGTTCTCAAAAACTGAGGGAAATACTTACGCTACTTTACTGCATCATCCTCTCCTCTTCGGGGAAATCCAACGCAGTGCTCAAGAGGTAGTAGCGTGCAGCTATGAAGAAAAGGAAGGCATCAACTTCATCAAATTCTTCAGCTCCGAAGAAGATGAAGCCTCTGACTAGTTCAATTGACAACCCAATTGATGCCGTTCCAGTCTCTTTCATGCCATCAAAGGACCTTGTTCCTTTTGGTGAAGATTATGTGATTCCTAGCGAATCTGATGAAGAAACTCCTTCTGCTGCTTCGACAGAGCAGTTGGATGAAGAAATTGAAGTGGATGCAATCCCTTCAACCCCAGCCATTTCCTCACCTATGCCTCAGTTCACTGCTGAAGAGGCAGGTGTCGAAGAAATGGAAGATGAGGATTTGGACATTGGCTATACCACTCCTATGCTCAATGATGACTTTTGGGAAAGTCAGCACCCCAACTCTCCAATGTTCACTCCACTCCAAGCAATTCCTCAGTCCCCGGCTGCTACTGAAGTGCAAATTGGATCTGAAGAACCTTATGCAACCCCGTCTGTCCATGAAGAAATTCCAGCCACTAGTGCTGAAGAAAATGTAAATGAAGAATTGAAGACCCAGGCTGAAGCTGCAGAAGAGCCTGAAATTCCTCAGCCCGAGGAACCTGAGATTGCGATTCCTGAGGTGGTGATGCAATTGACCGACACTCCTCAGCCCAAGCCAAAGGATCCCTTCTCAAAGAAGCAAAAATTTAAGGGTGATGATTTCTTCGGTGAGCATGTGTTCTTCACTGAATTCAACCTGTATGACAATGCTCGTCTTAGAAGGACGCGCTTCTGGACTGCCAGCCAGGCCAACTTCTATTCTTCCCTGCTTTTCAACAAGGACAAAGTCTTCAACCACGAGCACATTCCTCACGTGGACATGGAATCAATGCCTTGCTTCTCTCAAGTCCTCAGTATGCTTCATTATGCAGGCTTGCTCAACTTTTGCTCAGACATAGTTGACTGGAATGAAGAAACTCATTCTTTAGTTCTACGCAACGTTGCATATCACAGGTGATGCTGCTGACGTCAACTCTTGGGTGTTGGACTAGATGACTGAAAACACTCACTACAAGGCACCAGCCTCTGAATTGCTTCCTGCCTTGCCACTCAGTCCTCCACCTGAAGGTGCTCGTTGTCTGTATGATGAGCCTGAACTCACTGCTCACTATATGCAAGTGCTCATGAAGCCTCTGAAGCCTGGTCAAGCCCCAAGGAGCAAATTCCTCGTGAAGGAATTGCTCTATGTGCCAAGAACCATCTATTGCATTCTGACGAAGACCATGAGTCCTATCAAAGGCATGACTCATCCGATGAAGAAATTATTGGAATGATGAAGAATATGTTATTCAACATAATGCATGGCATCCCCATAAACTATCATGATTTCTTCATGAGGACTCTGGCAAATGTTGCACTTTCACCTTTTGAGCTGATGCCTTACGCGCCGTAGATCATGAGATTCCTCAGAACAAGGTCTTCACTCAACTATAAGGCTAATTTTCAGAATCACCTTAGCTACTTGCCCCCGTTTTAAGTCCTCAAGTGGACATTTTCCTCAGCTGATGAGAAGGGCAAGTCACCAGCCGTTATTGATGAAGGCATTCGTCCATTGGATGGTCAGTTCCACAAAGCTGCGTCTTATTCCACCAATGATGACTCTGCCACTCATGACTCTGCTGCCAATGCTACCAAGTCAAGTCCTCAAGCTACTGCTCCTCGTGTGATGATTGACCGTGAGCTGCTTCTAAGTCTTCACCAGAAGGTGGATCGAAACCACAAATGGGTTAAGCGTCATTTTGGCTCTATTCTTCACAACATAACTTATACACATAATGAAGTGAAGAAAAACCATTACTACCTCCATGAAGTTTTTGATCGCACCTGGGCTATTTTGTCACATCTATATGGTGAAGAAGATCTGAAGCAAATGGGCTTCAAGGAAGATTTTGACTGGTCTGCTCCTCCACCGAAGAAATTCAAGAATGTCAAGGTTCCTTCCTTGGTGGCTAGTTCATATTCTTCATCGTGCGACACGGACGAGTATGAAGACTTGGACGACACTACAACAGGCCCTACAACGACACAAGACCCTGACAACGCCGGCGCTCCTCCATCATCATGATATTCTTCAGGGGCGTTAGTCCTCATTTTCAACCCTTTTGGTCATTCGATGACAAAGGGGGAGAAATTTGAGTTAGTCTTCAAGCGGGTCTATCTTATATAGGCGTTTTTTTGCTAAGTTACAACTCTCGTTCTTCTGATGACTTTGCTGGATCGAGTTGTAATCTTAAACTCTATGGTGACCTGATACTTTAGTTGTGTTCTTCTGCATGCTTATTCCTCATTAATGCCAATGCATGCATGCTGAATTACATCAGTCACCATATTTCATCATGCATTTCAAATTCTTCATATTATATGTCAAATGCGTGTATGAATCACAAGATATAGGGGGAGATCTCCATGATTATACTCTTCAAGTGTGCATTGCTTCAAAAGAAAATTCCTCACTATGCACATCTTCAGGGGGAGTTCTTCTATATCTTGCAATCAAATTCCTCAACATCAGTATTTACACTTCATATATTTATCCCCGTTGAAAACTTAACCTATATTGTCATCAATCACCAAAAACGGGGAGATTGTAAGTGCATCTAGTGCCCCTTAGTGATTTTGGTGTATTGAAGACTTATAGGTTAAGCGACTGATGCGTTTGTGAGTGTATATAGGTCTATAAGTCTATGAGGAGTTTGATATTTACAGAGAAAGTCGACCCCTAAAAATGAAGTTCTTCAACTGAAGACTTTGAATTTCTGAAGACTTTTTGAAGACTTTGAAAGTGAAGAAATTGGTGTGACCTTGAAGACTTGGTAATCATTCGAGGAACATGAAGCGTGAAGACTTTTGTTTTTACAGTTTCATTTTCTCTTTCTTGAGTCATAGGAAAAACTGTACTGTTAAAGGGGGTCGAGGAAATACTAAGGAAAATTTTCCATGTGATGCTCAACTCAAAATCCTACACCCACCAATCCCTTCGAGTGAAGCCATTGGAAATCTCATACAGTTCAGTCATATTCCTCAGTGACAGAGACGAAGTTCTTCTGGTCTCTAAGGAATTTGTTCTGACTGAGGAGTTAGGAATTCACCAGTGCGGATTGCCTACACAGTGAGGAACATGATAGCCCTGAGGAATTTGAGAGTCAAAAATTCCGACCGTTGTTGTGCTATGCGCCAGCTGTCCCAAAATATCTACCCACCTAACGGTCATATCAGACAAGGGCATTTATGTCTTATCATGTCGGGCTGCTCCCTAGGCTATAAATAGCCCTCCCCCCCTACAACCACTAGCTGGTTGGCTGCTCCGAGAGCAATTGACACTTGTCATTTGAGAGCATCCCATCCTCCGAGGACTTTGAGCGAAAATCATCAAGTGAGGAAAACCCAAACCCAACACCTACAAACCCAAAGTGATTGAGCATCACTAAAGAGATTGATCCTGCGTGGATCCGATGCTTGTTTCCTTTGAAGACTGTGCTTCTTCCAGACGGTTAGGCGTCAAGGTCTAGAGCATCCAAGAGGAATTGTGGATCGCCGAGTGACCAAGTTTGTGAAGGTCCGGAAGTCACTTGAAGACTTACCACGAGTGATTGGGCAAGGTCTGTGTGACCTTAGCTCAAGGAGAATACAGTGAGGACTGTGTGTCCGGGACTGGGTGTCCTCAAGTTTAAATACTCAGCCGCTCCAACCAGATGTACAACTGAGACAGCAGTTGGAACTGGTCTACCAAATCATTGTCTTCACCAAGATTACTGGTTCTATTTCCTCAACTCTTTCATTTCCTCATGTCTGTTGTTGTGTGCTTGTTCATATCTGTTTGAAGACTTTGACTGAAGACTTTCTCAATTTCCTCAGTTCAATTTCTTCAGTCTGTCCGTCTTCATTCTTGTGTTATCCTGTGTTTACACTTTCTGTACTCTGTGTTTGTCTTCATTTCATCATGATGACTATGCGTGTGTTCTAATATGTTTACTTCTGAGTATTTATTCCGCTGCAAGTAGTTCTTCGCTAAGGAATTTCCTCACCAGCAAATTCCTTAGTGAAGAATTCATAAAAATCGCCTATTCACCCCCCTCTAGTCGGTATAACGCACTTTCATGTGGGTGGACCGGTGCTTGGGTGTCGTCCTTTCTTGGACAAGCATCCCACTTATGATTAACCCCTATTGCAAGCATTCGCAACTACAAAAGAAGTATTAAGATAAACCTAACCATAGCATGAAACATATGGATCCAAATCAGCTCCCTACGAAGCAACTTATAAACTAGGGTTTAAGCTTCTGTCACTCTAGCAACCCATCATCTACTTATTACTTCCCAATGCCTTCCTCTAGGCCCAAATAATGGTGAAGTGTCATGTAGTTGACGTTCACATAACACCACTAGAGGAGAGACAACATACATCTCATCAAAATATCGAACGAATACCAAATTCACATGACTACTAATAGCAAGACTTCACTCATGTCCTCAGGAACAAACTTAACTACTCATAAAGCATATTCATGTTCACAATCAGAGGGGTATTAATATGCATTAAGGATCTGAACATATGATCTTCCACCAAATAAACCAACTAGCATCAACTACAAGGAGTAATCAACACTACTAGCAACCCACAGGTACCAATCTGAGGTTTGGCTACAAAGATTGGATACAAGAGATGAACTAGGGTTTGAGAGGAGATGGTGTTGGTGAAGATGTTGATGGAGATTGACCCGCTCCCGATGTGAGAATCGTTGGTGATGATGATGGTGATGATTTCCCCCTCCTGAAGGGAAGTTTCCTCGGCAGAACAGCTCCGCCGGAGCCCTATATTGGTTCCGCCAAGGTTCCGCCTCGTGGCGGCGGAGTTTCGTCCGTAAGCTTGCTTATGATTTTTTCCAGGGTAAAAGACTTCATATAGCAGAAGATGGACACCGGAGGGCCACCAGGGGAACCACGAGGTAGGGGGGCGCGCCCTGTAAGGGTGGGCGCGCCCCCACCCTCGTGGCCAGGGTGTGGGTGAGGGAGTCCTGGATTAGGGGGTATCCGGACAGCCGGACTATACACTTTGTCCGGATTATTGGAGCGTGAAGATACAAGACTCAAGACTTCGTCCCGTGTCCGGATGGGACTCTCCTTTGCGTGGAAGACAAGCTTGGCGATCCGGATAATAGATTTCCTTCTTTTAACCAACTCTGTGTAAACCCTAGCCCCCTCCGGTGTCTATATAAACCGGAGGGTTTAGTCCTTAGAGACACAATCATAATCATCATAGGCTAGCTTCTAGGGTTTAGTCTCTACGATCTCGTGGTAGATCAACTCTTGTAATACTCATATCATCAAGATCAATCAAGCAGGAAGTAGGGTTTTACCTCCATCGAGAGGGCCCGAACCTGGGTAAAACATCGTGTCCCTTGCCTCCTGTTACCATTAGCCTTAGACGCACAGAGACCCCCTACCCGAGATCCGCCGGTTTTGACACCGACATTGGTGCTTTCATTGAGAGTTCCTCTGTGTCATCGCCGCAAGGCTCGATGGCTCGGCTTGTTGTCGAGGACAACATTACTGCTATACATTATTTTGCTCTCTTCATAGGTAGATGCATAAATGCTAAGGATGAAGCATGTCACATGTGTGTCCCTGATCTCAGCATTCTCAGGAGTGCTGTGTTAGGAGACCAATCTTATCATATGGGAGCCATTGTAGCTCGCAGGTTGCATCAAAATAGACATAACGGAGATTTCTTTGGAGGAATTTATGCAACCCGTTTAGCTAATTTTCTTGAGATAGACATTCGTGAGGGTGATATGGAGTTACCCCCTTCTTATTTAGATTTTGATTCTATGGTTTCCACAAGTTTGTTGAGAGGACTGAACCACCTCTCCAGTATTGACTAATCTTTAACAAACGTCATGTAGTCCATATTGCTCTTCCTGCTACTGCCTTCTTTGATTTTCAGACAAAAGGAAGATATATTATTACCAGAGAGGAGGCAGATGAGTACGAGAGGAGAGCGGAGACTGCTCGACGCCATGCCACAGCTCAGGCAGCGATAGCTGCTATGTCACAATACGACCCCAGCTACACCTACGGGTATCCGCCAGGCTATCCCTGGCAATAGACCAACTTAGGCCAAAAGCCTAAGCTTGGGGGAGTACGTATTTCCCACCGACATTACATTTATGTTCACACACACTCATTGCTAGATGTCGGTGCTCATACTCTTTCACTGTAATATCCATGCTCGTTTATTTCCTTTTTCCTGTTTTCTTCTTGTGTGTTTGATAAACCTTAAGAAAAAACCAAAAAAATTAATAGTAGTTTATTTCTCTGTTGAAGTAATTAAAAAAGAAAACCCAAAAATATTTCCCGTTCTTCTTTTGCTTGTTGGGAGCTTTCCCGTGTAAATAGTTTTCATTTCTTTTCCCTTTTTTTGGGGGTTGAGAAGACCATATTGAAAATGCTTAGTGGCTCTCATATGCATGATTGTTTATTTAACTTAGAGCCCATATTACTTGTCTTATCTCTTGAGATGAATGCTTGCAGATTCCAGCTTAGTCCAATGCACGTGCACTCTTATTATTATACACATCGTTCGGTCGTGCAAGTGAAAGGCAACAATGATGATATATGATGGACTTATTGGGATGAGAAAAGCTGGTATGAACTCGACCTCTCTTGTTTTTGTAAATATGATGATTCATCGTTCCCGAGTCAGCTATTATGAAGTAAACATATTTGCAATGACATTTAGAGATTATAGTTGCTTGTGCCATGCTTGATTAGCTATGAGTTATAATGGTTTATCTTGCGTGCCAACATGCTATTAGAATGATTATGATGTGGTATGATGGGATGGTATCCTCCTTTAAATGAACTAGATGACCCGTTGCGCCCATGGCGCAAAGGCCGAGAGCAAGCCCATTATTGAAAGAATGTGCATAAAAATATGTAGACAACGAAGGAAACATATGAAAATATGATACATGTTTTATAAGAAGCTTACGAACAATCGTTTACAATGTTATGAGTAAGTCATGTAGATAGATGGTTGCATCCAAAATGATTGAATAGAAGATCGAGTCAACTAAAACAAATTTTAATAAAAGCTAACATAATAAAATCAGAAAAACCTAAAAAATGGCATAAAGCTATTTAGAGAACAACACTTTTCACCCAGACAAATGTAGAGCTACTTTCTTTGTAACCTTGTTCATCAATCAAATTTATGGATCTTTGTGAAAATTAAAATTTGGATAACAAGGCACATCCATTTGGACAACAACGTTAAAATAACAGTGTGAAAAGTAACAAAGCAAGGACAAATTCTTCTGATCTTATTAGGATGGAAGAGCTATCATAAATAAACGCAGTTCATTACATTAGAACCTTTCTCTGGATGTGTTTTCATCATAAAAACATGTGAAATAATAAGATCTATGCATACTGCATATATACTGAAATTTCATAGTTATATTATATAAGTAGATATTCTAAAAATTTAGAGCATGGTAATCCTGAGAAGCTTATGAAGGAGTAAAGGAGGAATAGATATTCTAGCCAATTTCATTTGTTTTTATTTTCTTCCAGACCTTTGCCACTTAGCAGTGGGTCTTCCAGGTTAGGACAAAATCGCCTTAACACAATCTCGCAGGGACACGCCACACGCGCCCGTGAACCCATGCCCCTTCACCTTATCTCTTACTGCAGCCCACTACCTTCACTTCATTTCCTCTTCTCCTAGATCCCCTTTCTCGTCTAGCTCGCTCAGGGCGTCGGTCGCCATTGCAACACCAGCCGCAGGAATCGGCGGGATACGCTAGCCCTCAGTTCGGATCGACGTCCATGCCTCCGGCTCTGACATGCACGCCCGCTGGACGCCGCCGTGAACCACCTTGTTTTCCGGTGCGTTCTTGCTCCTAGGTAGTTCCCCTAGCTCCATTGTTACTCCTGCTGTTCCTTTAATGGTGATTCCGGGCACCGACGTGCAGCAGCCTCTTGGACCGAGGCCATCTTCGTCGGTTCCGTCGGCCGCCACTGCGGCGCCGCGGTTATCCTCCTCACCAAACAACTCCAGGGACCGTGACGGGCTCCGTGTTATCCGCATCTCCTCTGGACCATGGACTCGAAGCCGCGGGTCCCTCCTACTTCTTCCCTGACGTTGACCGTCATTGTCGCTGTCCGAGCTCGTTGCTCTGCTCCGTCCGACCTTGCCACTAACAACATGGTGAGAAATCGCCTCTGCATGTTTCTGGCTGCTGATGTTGTTTGCTGTTTGCTGCCACTGGTTGCTTTGCATATGTCCCTTCTTTGCTGCTGGCTGCTTTGCTCCTGTCCCTTCTTTGCTGCTGGCTGCTTGTTGCTTGTTGTTGATGCTTGATGATGTTAGCTATGACCTGCCTGTAGATCATAGAAAGAGAGATTGATTTGCTATGAAAAAACACGGTCATATTCCACATTGTTTAATTTACTTGCTTGTCACACAGTCAGACAGAAAATCACATAAAAATGCTCAACCCGTTGACTTGCAATATGTATACAGACTCATAAAGTATTTTCAGCATTGATCATCACCAGTTTAGAAAGACAAAGTAGCAGATAAAACAAACAGCGGACCTTTGAATCAGAAAGTATGTAAATAAGCTAAAGTATGAAAGCAGCAGCTCCACTCCAGCATGATCAGTTAGATAGTACGTAGATAGATATTTCTGTGAGTACCTTGGTGATTGCAGATCTGCCAGAGATTATATGGACAGTTAAAAAAATCTGATTGCAGCTAATATGAGAGTGCATCATCTGGATACAGGCACGATATCACCAAACTATCCATCACTGAGAGCACACATATACATACATAATATTAGATGAGAATAAATTGGCCTTCATTAAAGAAGCCAGAGAACACACCCTGCTTAATTAATCAAAAATATAAGAGATGAGAATGAGACTATAAACCACATAGTATGAAACAACTTGATTGTTAATGCTCGAAAGAACATATATGTTTTTACTTTTTGTTCATCTATGAAGAACTAATATAGCATTATCAGTTGAAAAACTTATTTTGGAAAAAAACAAATTCTAAACAAGGTGTGATGCATGATTTGTCAACTCGTATTACACAGGGTATCAGTGTAAGATCTCAGAGTTGAACTTGTAAAATACATAACAAAATCACTCTAGTTTGGTTTGGAGTAGTACTAAGCTTATATGTGTTGGTTGCTCCTGGATCCCCTTTCTTGTACTACTCCATATCCCCTTTCTAAGGAACAGACATATATAAGCTTAGTAAGTATTGTTGCTTAGAAATAAAGGAAGATGCACTTTAACAAAATGTCTTTAAATCTTTAAAAATTCATAACTTGCATTCTAGGACTCTAAGAAAATGTTATTCCCAATTTCAGTAGCTTCATTTTCAACTTTCTGGATGACATCGCATACAATTCATGCACTGTACACATTCTGGAAATTCATGAATATTGATTTTCCTCCGTTTGGTTCTTTTCCAGGGTTTCTTGATCGTTTCAATAGAGTCCAGTAATGAGGGGTATTACGAGTTCGATCCGTAGCTTCACCAGGACGTTGACCAGGAAGGCAAGCATCATGAATTCCCTATCTTATGTTTTACTTATGTTGAAGGATTATACTATCTTGTTGCCCGTGTTGGTTACCATGTCGTACCTTTCTTTGTAATATCCATGTTTAGGACATGGGTAGGAGTTGCTTGATGTTCATGATCAGCGGGTTGTGACATATATTAATTCCGGCAATTTGTAGTCATCTTAAAATAGTACAATTATGATAGCTTCAGACCCAAAAATGACAAATGGAGACCGAGCTCCATGGACGTCTTTATTCAATAACTTCAAAATTCAAACTTTTCAGTTTCAAAAAATTCTGAAAATAAACACACATATACCTAGATACATAATGTACATGTGTGCAAATTTTCAGGTTGAAACACATTAAAATGTGAACTACAAAAAAAGATAATTCTGGGGCTTTTTAGTATATGTATTGTTCATCTTCAAAGTACACATTAAAATTTTCACACATACACTTAACATCCTTGCATACATGTACTCCATAAAAAAATCATGTGCAAGGATGTTAAGTGTACTAAGCTTGTTAAAATTTTCACACATACACTTAACATCCTTGCATACATGTGCATGTTTTCAGAATTTTTTGAAACTGAAATTTATGAATTTGAATTTTTCAAAATAAAGGGCTCCATGGAGCTCGGTCTCCAAAATGCCCTACTCCTTCAGACCTTATTCAAAATTCAAACTAAAAGATAAGCACCTCAACAGCCATGTTTCAGAATAGTAGCTCAAGCACAAGCAACATTGAGAAAGATCTTGAGGTACTAAACTTGTTAACAACCATTTTGTTCTTCAGACAAATGTAAATAGATTCAGACCTTCAAGAACAGAAGATGTCGATACATCTCTGGATCCAATAATGCAAATCATTGAAGAAGTTAAGACCTTACTGAGTGACTGGTAGTGAAAATACGATGCAGCGAAAAATAGACATATATCATTCCTATTCTACAACAGAGAAAAATAAAACAACCAACTGAAGGGACATATAACTCCTTGCGTGTTGGTTGGAGGCTATACTACTAATTTCTGATGAGTGAGAACTCATGACAAAATAAATTTAATATTGTTATTGCTATAAATGCAGATGAAATGAAGGTCCACATTCAGTATGATTTTCTTAATTTCTTTTTAGAAATTTAACAAGGAAAGCCACAGAAATTGGAAAACACGTCAAACTACTTTTTTTTACCTGTGAGCTTGTCAATTAAGTTCATTTGTGGCACCGTCCTTCCAAATCTCACCTTAGCCACTTGCCTCATCAGTGACCAAGGATACCTATTGAATGTAATGAGCAATCCATGTTAACATGTGATATAAATTGGGGGGGGGGAGGTAGTTTCATACCATTGATAATGTGTTTCCCATCGGCTAAAGTGATCCTCTTCCGTGCATATTTAGGTGATGAACAATGGTGGTTTAAAAGGATAAATCAGTAGGAGAAAATAAAGTAATAAACAATATTCTTTTTCTTTGTGTAAATTTACCTTCTTTGTTGATTTCCCTACGATATCTGGTTCGTGAAATCATTTGTTTCTTTGCGTCCTTTCATCTATTAGCACTAACATGGATAATGTCAGAATCCACCTCCTTTTCTTTGATAACAAGTAGAGTGTTAGACTGCAAACAGAGCAGAAAATAAAAGACCTACTGGACCTGAGAGCATAAGATTCTTTCTATGGGATGATTAATTAACTTGCATGCATCGACGAGCAACAAGAACGACCAACCAATTAACCGAGTGCATTAGCGAGCAACCGAACAAAAAGAATAGTGGTATAAGGAAGCAAACAAAAGACCTACCAAACACGAAAACCACATCTTAAATTTATTAGATAGCTAATTAACTTGCATGCATCAGTGGACAACAAAATAGCTAATGAACCTGAAAAGGAACCTGCCCTACCCGGCCCTGAAAGCAGAGATTAATTTTACTGGATAGTTAATTAACTTGCATACATGAGTGATCAACAAAAAAATTAACTAACCTGACAATGGGCTTGCATATAGCAATGAGCAATAGTACGACTAAGCAACAAACAGAAGACCTATTGGACCCTGGAACCGAAGGTTAATTTTAATGTGTAGTGAACTAACTTGCATGCATTGCCTAACAACAAAATAACCAATTACATTGTGAAGAACACATACTAAACCAACGACGACAAGTACCGTGTCAAACCTAGAAGTGAACATATTAAAGTAGGAGTTTATCTGCACATAAGAAAGCACATACATAAAAGCAGCAACAACTGAGTTGGGCACACAAGAACATTGACAAAGCAAATAAGGAGCAGGCATGCAAGACTAAAATGCAAGAGAATATCATGTTGCAAGACTCTAAAAGAACCGGCGGAAGAGAGTCATATAGATGTATGCATGTTAATTGGCTACAATCTTGATGGCATGGAGCTTTGTAAACTTCTATATAGAACAAATTTGGTAGCTAAATTAACAACCAAGAGTATAGTGCCGATCCATATTATCCAATATATGCTAGCTAGTTGCGCTAACGAACAAGTCCACTCCAAATTGAGACGACATAAATCATGTTTGGGAGCTATAGCTGCTAGTGGATGCATGGGAGTATACTATCCCACCACAACCAGCTTAATTTGGAAAAAGCAAACAAGTTTATTAGAACCAAGCTTCTACGATTATAGAAGTGAACACCTATAAACTGGTTTATCTTGAACTGAACAACGAATTTTACCTACAGCTAAAGAAAAGAAAACCCAATGCTGCTTTCTTCTTGTTCTTTTTATATCTATTACTGCCCTCTTCCCTTTAGTCAGTTAGAAGAAAGAGAGAGATCAGCAAGTCCTAAAAGCTATCCAACTGATGAGGGGGGAATAATAATGCTTTCAGATAAAATAAATAATCCAATCTGTCGCCAACAGGATAAAATAGAAGCAACATGACCAAAATCCAGTATTATTTAAGCAGTAAAAGTAAGCCACTAAGTACCAGATGTCAAGCGAGTTGACAATCAATCTGCGCATCCTGGACAATGCTAGTGAGGATAGTGATCATGAAGAGATACAAAATTTTGCAGCAGAGCATGATGGCAGCCTCAAGCGACAGCTTGATGTATGCCCACACCTAGATATTTTTTTTCAAATTTTAGAACCGAGGCCTCCTCCAACTCAGTAAAAACCATTTAATAAGTAATTTGGATGCAAAGAAATCTTAATAACTGAACTGAATTCCTTTGACTGTGGTACACAAACCATGTTTGGGAGCTATAGCTGCTAGTGGACGCATGGGAGTATACTGTCCCACCACAACCAGCTTAATTTGGAAAAGGCAAACAAGTTTATTAGAACCAAGCTTCTACGATTATACAAGTGAACACCTACAAACTGGTTTATCTTGAACTGAACAACGGATTTTACCTACAGCTAAAGAAAAGAAAACCCAATGCTGCTTTCCTCTTGTTCTTTTTTATATCTATTACTGCCCTCTTCCCTTTATAGGTAAATGAAGATCAACTAGTCAGTTAGAAGAAAGAGAGAGATCAGCAAGTCCTAAAATCCATCCAACTGATGATGGGGGAATAATAATGCTTTCAGATAAAATAAACAATCCAATCTGTCGCCAACAGGATAAAATAGAAGCAACATGACCAAAATTCAGTATTATTTAAGTAGTAAAAGTAAGCCACTAAGTACCAGATGTCAAGCGAGTTGACAATCAATCTGCGCATCCTGGACAATGCTGGCGAGGACAGTGATCATGAAGAGATACAAAATTTTGCAGCAGAGCATGATGGCAGCCTCAAGCGACAGCTTCACGTATGCCCACACCTAGAGAATTTTTTTTCAAATTTTAGAACCAAGGCCTCCTCCAACTCATTAAAAACCATTTAATAAGTAATTTGGATGCAAAGAAATCTTAATAACTGAACTGAATTCCTTTGACTATGGTACATACTCGATATGTGCCTTTGCATCTTGTCAGATTTTGGCTGATTCTTCCATTTTCCCCCTGCGCCTTTGTGATGCACTCGACGCAATCGGAAGACCGCTTGTGATGTAGAAGGAACATACAAAAGCTTAGAAAAGTTCATCAAGCAAAAACAGAGATCAAATTCTTCCTTTCATTCATCTTGCCCAAAGTGGGTCTAAACTGCTAAGCAAATTCAAACTCCGGTAGACTATCAACTTGAAAGTAATTAATCATGGGCAGCTCTCACTTTTATATATAGAGAGCAAGCTTCAATACAGTTTTGATTTGCAAAACATAGAGAGTATGCTTTACTGTTCTCCTAATTTTACTTTAGAGACCATCCAACGAAAAAGCCATGTAATAAATTACCTAAAATGAACTGAAGGTTACAAAATCATCTAAAGGACAATTAGGCCCGCAATAAATTCCCCATTGCAATATTCTAGTGCAAGAAAATAGATGGTTCAAAGAAGTTGAATACAAACATGATAGAATAAACCATAACATCAAAACTAAAATGCAGGAACAAAGGCGGCTGTGTGAGAAATAGGATTCACCTTTTTCTTTATCAAACTCTTCCACAAAATTATTTTTCTTCTATTCTGTCTCAAATATGGAAAACCATAAGTTGAGAAACTGGAATCCCCATTGTATGATTCTAGTGCAAGAAAATAGACTGTTCAAGGAATTTGAATACAAACATGGATACAATAAGCCATATCAAAACTAAAATGTGGGGACAAACATGGTTGTGTGAGAAAGAGGATTCACCTTGTTCTTCTTTTCTATCTCAAATCTGGAAAATCATAAATTAAGAAACTGAATCAGAATCATCATACAACTGAGGTAAAAACTGGGGGAGGAAGATGGGGAGGCTACAGATGGGCAACCTAGATTGGTGACGATGTAGGAAGTGATGGCCATCGTGACGCGAGCACTGCTTAGAGCCATGGCTCCGCTGCTCCCTCCCCCCATCGCCGTCCTGTTGTGCTCCTCCATGCCCATCATGAACACCATATGCCCCTGCTCTCACATGGCGGCAACCTGTGTCGGATCTGGAACAACAACTCCCAGCAGGAGAGAAGAAAGAACATGGGGGTGTTGTCCTGCGGGAAGAGAGATGGAGAGGTGGCAGCGACCATGCCTTGGGATTTCGAGAGCGGGGGAGGAGAGGGGCGAGGGAGAGGAAGAGGCACGGCGGTGGTGGAGAGCATCGGAGGAGGGGACGCGGGGCTCGAGGACAGAGGGATTGGTGGCTCGAGGGAGGAGGGGGTGCGGGGCTTGAGAACGGAAAGGATTGGCTAGGTTTTCACCGCACACCTCACTGGTGGCATATTTCTCGTACGTAGAATCACACGCAAACCCACCTGATTGCCTGGACCCTACACTTAACCAGTCCCACCAGTCATTCTCTCGTGGAGCTACTGTAAATGTGCAAAACAACCAATGGTTGACCGAATGCCACCAAGTAAAATCGCACTACAGTGAAAAAATCAAACGGCCCAGAAGCATTAGCGCTCGCAAGTGCCCTGGCTAGGCGGGTAGCGTAGCGGGGTTTATATGTTTGATTGAGTGACTCGACTTGGCACATGTTCACGCATGTAGTTGAATCAAATCAACATAGCCTTCATGATATTTATGTTCATGGTGGATTATATCCTACTCATGCTTGTATTCAGTGTAAATTAATTTTAATGCATGTTTACTACTGTTGTCGCTCTCTCAGTTGGTCGCTTCCCAGTCTTTTGCTAGCCTTCACCTGTACTAAGCGGGAATACTGCTTGTGCATCCAAACTCCTTAAACCCCAAAGTTGTTCCATATGAGTCCACTATACCTACCTATATGCGGTATTTACCTGCCGTTCCAAGTAAATTTGCATGTGCCAAACTCTAAACCATCAAATAAACATTCTGTTTTGCATGCTCGATTAGCTCATATGTCAACTAGAGCTGCCCTTATCTTTTGTTTTAGGCGGGTTATTCTCAAGAGGAGGGGACTCCGCTCCTCATTCACGAGAAAATGGCTGGTAGCCGGGATGCTCAGTCCCATGCTTCGTGCAAACTAAATCAAAATAACTACAAACAAAACTCCCCCTGGGACACGTTGAATGTTGGAGGCACTCGTTGTTTCGACCAAGCCCTGGATTGATGCTTGTGGAGGAGGGGGAGTATAACTTTACCATTCTGTTTGGGAACCGCCTATAATCTGTTTAGCATGAAAGATATTGTCGTCTTTTAGTTGTTATGTTGACAATGAGAGTATGCCGCTCAAAATATAATTTATCTCTATTTCAAAACCGAGCTCTGGCACCTCTACAAATCCCTGCTTCCCTCTGCGAAGGGCCTATCTATTTACTTTTATGTTGAGTCATCATCCTTCTTATTAAAAAGCACCCGCTGGAGAGCACACTGTCGTTTGCATTCATTATAATTGGTTTATATTGGGTATGACTTGAATGGATCTCTTTTACCATGAATTACAATGTTTAGTCAGTTCTTGATCTTTAAAGGTGCTTTGCATTTATAATTTGCTGTCTCAGAAAGGGCTAGCGAGATACCATTTTGTTATATCATGTTATGATTATTTTGAGAAAGTGTTGTCATCCGAGTTTTATTATTATGGCTCGCTAGCTGATTATGCTATTGATATGAGTAATTGTGAGACCTACGTGTTATTGTGAGTATGGTTAGTTCATAATAATTGCTGAAACTCGAATGCTGGCTTTTCATGTTTACAATAACAAGAGCAAATAGAGTTTGTAAAAGTTTTTCTTTTTCTCTTTCAGTTTGTCAACTGAATTGCTTGAGGACAAGCAAGGGTTTAAGCTTGGGGGAGTTGATACGTCTCCGTCGTATCTACTTTTTCAAACACTTTTGCCCTTGTTTTGGACTCTAACTTGTATGATTTGAATGGAACTAACCCGAACTGACGCTGTTTTCAGCAGAATTGCCATGATGTTGTTTTATGTGCAGAAAATAAAAGTTCTCGGAATGACCTGAAACTCCACGGAACACCTTAGAAAAAATAATAAAAAATCCTCGCCAAAGATGAAGACCAGGGGGCCCACACCATGTCCACAAGGGTGGGGGGCGCCCCCTTGGGCGCGCCCCCTACCTTGTGGGCCCCCTGGTGGCCCTCCGACGCCAACTCCAACTCCATATATTGGCTTTCGGGGAGAAAAAAATCAGAGAGAAGAAATCATCGCGTTTTACGATACGGAGCCGCCACCAAGCCCTAATCTCTCTCGGGAGGGCTGATCTGGAGTCCGTTCGGGGCTCCGGAGAGGGGGATTCGTCGCCGTCGTCATCATCAACCATTCTCCATCACCAATTTCATGATTCTCACCGCCGTTCGTGAGTAATTCCATCGTAGGCTTGCTAGGCAGTGATGGGTTGGATGAGATTTATTATGTAATCGAGTTAGTTTTGTTAGGGTTTGATCCCTAGTATCCATTATGTTCTGAGTTTGATGTTGCTATGACTTTGCTATGCTTAATGCTTGTCACTAGGGCCCGAGTGCCATGATTTCAGATCTGAACCTATTATGTTTTCATGAATATATGTGTGTTCTTGATCCTATCTTGCAAGTCCATAGTCACCTACTATGTGTTATGATCCGGCAACCCCGAAGTGACAATAACCGGGACCACTCCCGGTGATGACCATAGTTTGAGGAGTTCATGTATTCACTATGTGCTAATGCTTTGTTTCGGTTCTCTATTAAAAGGAGGCCTTAATATCCCTTAGTTTCCAATAGAACCCCGCTGCCACGGGAGGGTAGGACAAAAGATGTCATGCAAGTTCTTTTCCATAAGCACGTATGACTATATACGGAATACATGCCTACATTACATTGATGAACTGGAGCTAGTTCTGTGTCACCCTATGTTATGACTGTTACATGACGAACCACATCCGGCATAATTATCCATCGCTAATCTAGTGCCTACGAGTTTTCCATATACTGGTTCTCGCTTATTTACTTTTTCTGTTGCTACTGTTACAATCACTACAAAATACCAAAAATATTACTTTTGTTGTCTTTACTTTTGTTACCGTTATCGCCACTATCATATTACTTTGCTACTAAACACTTTGCTGCAGATACTAAGTTTCCAGGTGTGGTTGAATTGACAACTCAGCTGCTAATACTTGAGAATATTCTTTGGCTCCCCTTGTGCCGAATCAATAAATTTGGGTTGAATACTCTACCCTCGAAAACTGTTGCGATTCCCTATACTTGTGGGTTATCAAGACCTTTTTCTGGCACCGTTGCCGGGGAGCATAGCTCTATTCTTTGAGTCACTTGGGGTTTATATCTGCTGGACACTATGAAGAACTTGAAAGATGATCGAACTACTATTTTGCCCTCAACTACGAGGGGAGGTAAGGAACTGCCATCTGGGCTTGCACTAGATTCTCCTTCTGTTATAAGTAAGCTTGCGACACCTAAACCTACTACTGTTATGAATTCTGATATGTCGCATGTTATTGATGATGCCACTTCTGCTATGCATGATACTTATGATGAAACTACTTCTATGCTTGATACTACTGTGCCCCTTGGTGAATTTCTTGATAAGCAAATTGCTAGGTCTAGAGAAAGAGAAATTATTGCACCTGAGTACGATGATGATAGTGATGATGAAAATATGCCTGCTATTCCTGAGGGTTATCTTTTTGTTGCAGAATCTTCTGCAGCTATTTTTGCTTGCCAGGATAGATATGAACTTAAGAGGCTGCTAGTTAAATGGAGTAAAGAATCTTTTAGAGATAGAATGAGACCCGACCCTGCTTTTGCTACTTCGCCTATTTGTGTTCCCGATAAGGATTATTATGATTTTTCTGTTGATCCAGATATAATTACTTTGGTTGAATCTGATCCTTTTTATGGCTATGAATCTGAAACTGTTGTGGCACATCTTACTAAGTTAAATGATATAGCTGCCCTGTTTACAAATAATGAGAGATCGCGCTACCTTTATTTACTCAAAATATTTCCGTTCTCATTAAAGGGTGATGCTAAGATATGGTTTAATTCTCTTGATCCTGGTTGTGTGCAAAGTCCCCAGGATATGATTTATTACTTCTCTGCTAAATATTTCCCTGCTCATAAGAAACAAGCTGCTTTGAGGGAAATATACAACTTTGTGCAAATTGAAGAAGAGAGTCTTCCACAAGCTTGGGGGAGGCTCCTCAAGTTACTTAATGCTTTGCCTGATCATCCTCTTAAGAAACCTGAAATACTTGATATCTTTTATAATGGACTAACTGATGCTTCCAGAGGTTACCTGGATAGTTGTGCTGGTTCTCTTTTCAGGGAAAGAACACCGGATGAAGCTGAAATTCTATTGAATAATATGTTGACAAATTAAAATAATTGGGCACCTCCTAAGCCACCTCCTGAGCCAGTTCCAGAGCCAATTACTGAGCCTATTCCTAAACCAACTCCGAAGAAGAGAGGTGTTCTATTTCTCAGTCCCGAAGATATGCAAGAGGCAAAAAAATCTATGAAAGAAAAAGGTATTAAAGCTGAAGATGTTAAGAATTTACCTCCTATTGAAGAAATACATGGTCTTAATTTACCGCCTGTTGAAGAAGTATATGATCTCAATAACTTATTTACTGAAGAACCTCCCGATATCCCGACACGGGTAGTAAAGGTAAATTCTCTCTATAGATATGATAAAGCCGAAGTCCCTCCTACTAAAATTGCTAGTCAGTGCTTGGATGAGTTTGATGACTTTATGTTTAAGCAAGATGACTTTAATGCTTATTTTGGTAGACAATTAAAACAGAATACCTTTATGATTAAACGCTTGGGTGATTATATGGCTGATATTATAGGTGAACTTAAACTTGTTAGCAAACATGCTTCTATGGTCACCACTCAAGTAGAACACGTACTTAAAGCTCAGAAAGAAGTGCTTGCTAAAATGAATAGTAAGAAAAATGATTATGTTGTTAGAGTGGCTACTAGAACTGGTAGAATGACTCAGGAACCTTTGTATCCTGAAGGCCACCCTAAGAGAATCGAGCAAGATTCTTAGAGAAATAATGTCGATGTACCTAGTTGTTCTAAGAGGAAGAAAAAGAAAAATGATAGGACTTTGCAAAGTTCTAGTGAACCTATTGTTGAACCACCTGAGAATCCGAATGATATCTCTGTTTCTGATGCTGAAACACAATCAGGTGATGAACATGAACCTAGTGATAATGTTAATGATAATGTTCATGTTGATGATCAACCTAGTAATGATAATGATGTAGAAGTTGAACCTGCTGTTGATCTTGATAACCCACAATCAAGGAATCAACGTTATGATAAAAGAGACTTCATTGCTAGGAAACATGGTAAAGAAAGGGAACCATGGGTTCAGAAACCCATGCCTTTTCCTCTGAAACCATCCAAGAAAAAGGATGATGAGGATTTTAAGCGCTTTGTTGAAATGATTAGACCCATCTTTTTGCGTATGCGATTAACTGATGTGCTCAAAACAAATTCTTATGCTAAGTATATGAAGGATATCATTACTAATAAAAGAAAGATACCTGAAGCTGAAATTTCTACCATGCTTGCTAATTATACTTTTAAGGGTGGAATACCAAAGAAACTTGGAGATCCAGGAGTACCTACTATACCATGCTCCATTAAGAGAAATTATGTTAAAACTGCTTTATGTGATCTTGAAGCCGGTGTTAGTGTTATGCCTCTCTATTTATATCGTAGACTTGACTTGAATAAGTTGACACCTACTGAAATATCTTTGCAAATGGCTGATAAATCAACTGCTATACCTGTCGGTATTTGTGAGGATGTGCCTGTTGTGGTTGCGAACGTTACTATTTTAACGTACTTTGTTATTCTTGATATTCCCGAGGATGATAGTATGTCTATTATTCTTGGAAGACCTTTCCTTAATATTGCAGGGGCTGTTATTGATTGCAACAAAGGCAATGTCACTTTTCATGTTAATGGCAATGAGCACATGGTACATTTTCCGAGAAAACAACCTCAAATTTATAGTATTAATTCTATTGGAAAAATTCCATCGATTATATTTGGAGGTTTTGAATTTCCTCTCCCTACTGTCAAGAAAAAGTATGATATTCTTATTGTTGGGGATTTTCATATCCCCGTTGAGGTAACTTAGTGTCATTCGAAATTTCTCCGGTTCTGTGATTATTCGGAATGAGTTTGTTAACAAGACTTGATTAACCTTGTTAGTGGGTTCATTTTGATGATCACGAGATGGATGAAACTAGAAGCACAACCTTCTGTACCCTTTTTATATTTTTTGTTATTTAGTAGAAATAAAGTAAAATAGTATTTTTCTGTCTGTCTCCTGACTTATCCGTGCAATATAAAAATATCCCGAAAATAAAAGTCCTCAGAATGCCATGCCAATTTAATATGATCTTTTCGGGAATATTTGAGAATTTACTGTGCAAAAATTACCACGGGGGGATCTGCCACCTGGCCACGAGGGTGGAGGGCGCGCCCTACCCCCTGGGCGCGCCCCCCTGCCTCGTGGGCCCATGGTGGCCCTCCTCCAGTTATCCCTGCACCCATCTTCTTTCTCTGCCTCACACAAACACGAAAAACCAACTCAAGCATGAGTTCCAGCCCCCGTTGCTATGATTTTCGATCTCCTTGCTCAAAGCACCTCTCGCAAAACTGCTTGGGGAGATTGTGCCTTGAGGAAACAATATGTTCAGAAGGATGTTCCAAGGTGGTCCTTCAAGGAAGCAAGGTCCCAGGCTTGCAATATGTGATGCTGACGAGGAACCACCAAGAGACGCTCCTGTGAGGCCCTGTGAATGGCCTTCGGAAAATTTTATGAATCAAGTGGGAATCAAAGAAGAATTTAGTGCATATTTGAGTAACGCCAGTCTTGAGGACTTTGAAGCTGACAAATGCCCCCAGTATCATAATCTCACAAGTTCATTTGTGAGGAGGTTTGAGTTTTCATCTTCGCGTAATTCTCCTTCAGTCATGTTTGACCTTTATGACAAATCTTATACCATGGGCTTAGAGGATTTCACTTCTGCTTGCAAACTTCCATCTTGGGGTAATGTCAGGGATCCCCCTAAATCTGAATATAGAGACTTTCTTGCTAGAATAACTGTGGGGGAATCTAGAGATATAACACAAGCCACTATAGGGAGCGTTCACTTTCCTGCTATACATTATTTTGCTCTCTTCATAGGTAGATGCATAAATGCTAAGGATGAAGCATGTCACATGTGTGTCCCTGATCTCAACATTCTCAGGAGTGCTGTGTTAGGAGACCAATCTTATCATATGGGAGCCATTGTAGCTTGCAGGTTGCATCAGAATAGACATAACGGAGATTTCTTTGGAGTAATTTATGCAACCCGTTTAGCTAATTTTCTTGAGATAGACATTCGTGAGGGTGATATGGAGTTACCCCCTTCTTATTTAGATTTTGATTCTATGGTTTCCACCAGTTTGTTGAGAGGACTGAACCACCTCTCCAGTATCGACTAATCTTTAACAAACGTCATGTAGTCCATATTGCTCTTCCTGCTCCTGCCTTCTTTGATTTTCAGACAAAAGGAAGATATATTATTACCAGAGAGGAGGCAGATGAGTACGAGAGGAGATCGGAGGCTGCTCGACGCCACGCCACAGCTCAGGCGGCGATAGCCGCTGCGTCACAATACGACCCCAGCTACACCTACGGGTATCCGCCAGGCTATCCCTGGCAATAGACCAACTTAGGCCAAAAGCCTAAGCTTGGGGGAGTACGTATTTCCCACTGACATTACATTTATGTTCACACACACCCATTGCTAGATGTCGGTGCTCATACTCTTTCACTGTAATATCCATGCTAGTTTATTTCCTTTTTCCTGTTTTCTTCTTGTGTGTTTGATAAACCTTAAGAAAAAACCAAAAAAATTAGTAGTAGTTTATTTCTCTTCTGTAGTAATTAAAAAAGAAAACCAAAAAATATTTCCCGTTCTTCTTTTGCTTGTTAGGTGCTTTCCCGTGTAAATAGTTTTCATTTCTTTTCCCTTTTTTGGGGGGTTGAGAAGACCACATTGAAAATGCTTAGTGGCTCTCATATGCATGATTGTTTATTTAACTTAGAGCCCATATTACTTGTCTTCTCTCTTGAGATGAATGCTTGCAGATTCCAGCTTAGTCCAATGCACGTGCACTCTTATTATTATACACATCGTTCGGTCGTGCAAGTGAAAGGCAACAATGATGATATATGATGGACTTATTGGGATGAGAAAAGCTGGTATGAACTCGACCTCTCTTGTTTTTGTAAATATGATGATTCATCGTTCCCGAGTCAGCTATTATGAAGTAAACATATTTGCAATGACATTTAGAGATTATAGTTGCTTGTGCCATGCTTCATTACCTATGAGTTATAATGGTTTACCTTGCGTGCCAACATGCTATTAGAATGATTATGATGTGGTATGATGGGATGGTATCCTCCTTTAAATGAATTGAGTGACTCAACTTGGCACATGTTCACGCATGTAGTTGAATTAAATCAACATAGCCTTCATGATATTTATGTTCATGGTGGATTATATCCTACTCATGCTTGTATTCGGTGTAAATTAATTTTAATGCATGTTTACTACTGTTGTCGCTCTGTCAATTGGTCGCTTCCCAGTCTTTTGCTAGCCTTCACGTGTACTAAGCGGGAATATTGCTTGTGCATCCAAACTCCTTAAACCCCAAAGTTGTTCCATTTGAGTCCACTATACCTACCTATATGCGGTATTTACCTGCCGTTCCAAGTAAATTTGCATGTGCCAAACTCTAAACCTTCAAATAAACATTCTGTTTTGCATGCTCGATTAGCTCATATGTCAACTAGAGCTGCCCTTATCTTTTGTTTTAGGCGGGTTATTCTCAAGAGGAGTGGACTCCGCTCCTCATTCATGAGAAAATGGCTGGTAGCCGGGATGCCCAGTCCCATGCTTCGTGCAAACTAAATAAAAATAACTGCAAACAAAACTCCCCCTGGGACCCGTTGAATGTTGGAGGCACTCGTTGTTTCGAGCAAGCCATGGATTGATGCTTGTGGAGGAGGGGGAGTGTAAACTTTACCATTCTGTTTGGGAACCGCCTATAATCTGTTTAGCATGGAAGATATTGTCGTCTTTTAGTTGTTATGTTGACAATGAGAGTATGTCGCTCAAAATATAATCTATCTCTATTTCAAAACCGAGCTCTGGCACCTCTACAAATCCCTGCTTCCCTCTATGAAGGGCCTATCTATTTACTTTTATGTTGTGTCATCACCCTTCTTATTATAAAGCACCCGCTGGAGAGCACACTGTCGTTTGCATTCATTATAATTGGTTTACATTGGGTATGACTTGACTGGATCTCTTTTACCATGAATTACAATGTTTAGTCAGTCCTTGATCTTTAAAGGTGCTCTGCATTTATGTTTTGCGGTCTCAGAAAGGGCTAGTGAGATACCATTTTGTTATATCATGTTATGATTATTTTGAGAAAGTGTTGTCATCCGAGTTTTATTATTATGGCTTGCTAGCTGATTATGCTATTGATATGAGTAATTGTGAGACCTACGTGTTATTGTGAGTATGGTTAGTTCATAATAATTGCTGAAACTTGAATGCTGGCTTTTCATGTTTACAACAACAAGAGCAAACAGAGTTTGTAAAAGTTTTTCTTTTTCTCTTTCAGTTTGTCAACTGAAGTGCTTGAGGACAAGCAAGGGTTTAAGCTTGGGGGAGTTGATACGTCTCCGTCGTATCTACTTTTCCAAACACTTTTGCCCTTGTTTTGGACTCCAACTTGTATGATTTGAATGGAACTAACCCAGACTGACACTGTTTTCAGCAGAATTGCCATGATGTTGTTTTATGTGCAAAAAATAGAAGTTCTCGGAATGACCTGAAACTCCACGGAACACCTTAGAAAAAACAATAAAAAATCCTCGCCAAAGATGAAGACTAGGGGGCCCACACCCTGTCCACAAGGGTGGGGGGCGCCCCCCTGGGCGCGCCCCCTACGTCGTGGGCCCCCTGGTGGCCCTCCGACGCCAACTCCAACTCCATATATTGGCTTTCGGGGAGAAAAAATCAGAGAGAAGAAATCATTGTGTTTTACGATACGGAGCCGCCGCCAAGCCCTAATCTCTCTCGGGAGGGCTGATCTGGAGTCCGTTCGGGGCTCCGGAGAGGGGGATTCGTCGCCGTCGTCATCATCAAGCATCCTCCATCACCAATTTCATGATGCTCACCGCCGTGCGTGAGTAATTCCATCATAGGCTTGCTGGACGGTGATGGGTTGGATGAGATTTATCATGTAATCGAGTTAGTTTTGTTAGGGTTTGATCCCTAGTATCCACTATGCTCTGAGATTGATGTTGCTATGACTTTGCTATGCTTAATGCTTGTCACTAGGGCCCGAGTGCCATGATTTCAGATCTGAACCTATTATGTTTTCATGAATATATGTGTGTTCTTGATCCTATCTTGCAAGTCTATAGTCACCTACTATGTGTTATGATCCGGCAACCCTGAAGTGACAATAATCGAGACCACTCCTGGTGATGACCATAGTTTAAGGAGTTCATGTATTCACTATGTGCTAATGCTTTGTTCCGGTTCTCTATTAAAAGGAGGCCTTAATATCCCTTAGTTTCCAATAGGACCCCGTTGCCACGGGAGGGTAGGACAAAAGATGTCATGCAAGTTCTTTTCCATAAGCACGTATAACTATATACGGAATACATGCCTACATTTCATTGATGAACTGGAGCTAGTTCTGTGTCACCCTATGTTATGACTGTTACATGACGAACCACATCCGGCATAATTACCCATCGCTAATCTGGTGCCTACGAGTTTTCCATATACTGGTTCTCGCTTATTTACTTTTCCATTGCTACTGTTACAATCACTACAAAATACCAAAAACATTACTTTTGCTGTCTTTACTTTTGTTACCGTTAGCTATCATATTACTTTGCTACTAAACACTTTGCTGCAGATCCTAAGTTTCCAGGTGTGGTTGAATTGACAACTCAGCTGCTAATACTTGAGAATATTCTTTGGCTCCCCTTGTGTCGAATCAATAAATTTGGGTTGAATACTCTAACCTCGAAAACTGTTGCGATCCCCTATACTTGTGGGTTACACCAGACACCTCGGTCAAGAAAAGCCGAGGACAATGGCAGCCTTAACAAGCCTTATGACCTGCTTTTGCGCAGGTGAAGACAGCTGGTTGGCCCGTAGAGGCACCAGCGACCCAAGTACATCCAAAATAAGGGATGGCAACGGGAAGCCATGGCGCAATAAAAACAAACGTCGAAACAAGGAAGAAAGTCTGGACAACACAACGATCAATGCAGGATTCAGGGGCTCTCGACCCGGTCAACAAAAGAAGCCATTTAAAGGCAGCAAAGAAGGATCGTCCGGCCTGAACAAAGTCCTGGACAGACTGTGCCAAATTCATGGCACCACCAAAAAACCTGCGAACCACACTCATAGAGAATGCTGGGTCTTTAAGCAGGCCAGCAAATTAAATGCCGAACATAAGGGAAGGGAAACACCAAGTGAAGACGAGGATGAGCCTCACCAGCCGAACACTGGGGGACAGAAAAAATTTCCACCAGAGGTAAAAAGAGTAAACATGATCCACGCGACTCACATACCCACAAGAAGGTGTGAACGCACGCTCAGAGACGCATACACTATAGAGCCCATCGCCCCCAAACTTAACCACTGGTCGGCCTGCCCGATCAGCTTCGATCACTGGGACCACCCGACTAGTATGCAGCATGGAGGATTAGCTGCCTTGGTACTCGACCCAATAATCGACGAATACCATCTCACTCGCGTCCTCATGGACGGCGGCAGTAGTCTTAACCTAATATACCAGGACATTGTCCGCAGGATGAGGATAGACCCATCCAGAATCAGCCAGAGTAACACCACCTTTGAAGGTCTGATACCATGCGTTGAAGCCCGCTGCAGGGGCTCCCTCGTACTAGAGGTGACATTTGGCTCCCCAGGCAACTTCAGAAGCGAAGAACTACTCTTCACGACCGCTCCCCTCCAAAGTGGTTATCATGCCTTGCTCAGGAGAACGGCCTTCGCCCGCTTCAACGCAGTACCGCACTATGCCTACCTTAAACTCAAGATGCCCGGCCCACATGGCGTCATCACCGTCAACGGAAATACAGAGTGTTCCTTACGCACGGAAGAGTATGAGATGGCTCTAGCAGCTGGACTCTAAGCGGCAGCTAATATCAAAACGCATGAGTGGTCGTTAAGACCACGGACACGGTTAGACGAGTCCGGTAGCCCAGATAAACCTGAGCTGGGGCGCCATACATGTAATCCCATAAAGGACACCAGGGGCTATAGATATTTAATAAAGCCCCACTGTTGGCTTGACCTTATTAACAAGCCAATGTCTTACACTTTTACTATCCATCGCACACTTACGTCATACTCTTCTACATGAGTTTTTCTTTTTACAAACACCATTCGTGCGATACCATCCGAGGACACGGCACAATGGAGACAAAGGCGCAGACGTGCAGCAGGGCCCCGCTCAAAGGTTTCTCTTTAGATTAAGCCCCTGTGTAAACCTTTTTTATTGTCTCTTGTTGTTTACAATCCCATGGGTACTACACCCATAGAGGATACTGCAGTTATTGGCATTTCACCACGACAGACTAATGCACGTACCTGGAAATACAGGGTTCACAATGAAGGGCGTTATTCAGCCGAGTATATGTTACAAAGTCCGAATACCTTCGGGAGTGTTCGGCGTCGCGAGTTTGGCCTTATATGCATCAGCTCCGAATCATGTCTTTTGTCAAATGTTGGGTTTGCCCGGCTCCTGGGTTTGCCGCCTTATGTTTCGTTCTTATCAGCTAAGGCGGCCAAAGGAGAACTACTGCGATTGTGCCCTGGTTATTCCGGATGAGCACCTCAGTAGAGAAAGCCAAAAACTGACTGTCATGATATAGCGAGAGACTGTTCAACCACTCGAAGACTTATCGGAATCTTTAGGATTCCTCCGCATTAACGAAGGACCGTTTTCCAGTCATGTACACACGCGCCCGTATTCGGATGCACGCGAAGGTACCAGGGGCTACATAGTAGCCGTACCGTCAAACTCCTATGGCTAAGTGAAAGTGTTAAAGCTATATAGTCCGGTTGCCTAGTTCGACGTGCGATCACCTCCTTAATGGACCAAGACGTTGGATCAAGTGTGAGTATGCATATTTTCATGAACACCCCCGCATTGCATGCGTGGGGGCTGAAGCCAATGACTGCTAACTTTTAGATTACATTTATACATGAAACGGCCGCACAGGAGGCACAATAACACTTTCGGGCAAAAAGTATAAACATAGCCTTCATAATTAAAATAGCATTGTTTTTACAATTAAACTATTTGTCACTCGAACATGACATTCTTCGAGCACCGAGCCTCTATTAAGCGAGCACCTTCTGTTACCTACTCCAAGTAGTGCTCGGCCGGATCCTGGCCTCCCGCCGGATTCTGGGTCGCAATGATGGTGGCCTCCATATCTGTCCAATATGCTTTAACGCGAGCAAGAGCCATCCGTGCACCTAGGAATTGTTGCACTAAACCAAAATAACTGTCCGGCCTAGGCCCCTTTGGCCATAGATGGTCTATTACAGACCGCATTGTAAGACCGGACAACCTATGAAGCTCAGCCACAGCAGCCATCCTCTCACTCAACAGCAATGGGCGCGTGGGAGCACTGAATTGCGACCAGAACAGCTTCTCCACTTCATTATCTTTTTGATCTTCGAAAAACTTGGCCGCATCAGCCGTACTCTTCGCCAAATCCGCATACGCGTCTGCAGGGCTCCAGCATCGATCCAGGGGAGCATACTTCAGATCTAAAAACTTCATCCGCAATACATAGGGGTTTCCAGCCGCGATTTCTCCGGCCTGTCTAAGCTCCTCCCGCGCATCCCTGATCTCGGACCGCATCTCCTTGGCCGCATCAAGTGCCTTCTTCAGGTCAGCCGAATTAGCCTGATTCTCTTTTTCAAGGAGCTCATACCGGTCGGCGGCATTTTTCAGCTCCACAGCCATCTCAGCTATTTTGTCTTCGCTTCGGCGATGAGCAGCCTGTTCGGCTCTCAACTCTTCGGCCGCCTTTAGGGCAGCCGCATTGCTAGCCCGGGTTTGTTCCTTGGCCAGGGCAAGTTCCGCCCTCAGGGCTTCCACGGCAGCAGCACCGTCTGCAGTCCAAGCATTAATATTATGCTCCTCTCAATTTTTTCTATAAAAAATAAGGAAAGTAGAGCACATACTCTGTGACTCGTTAAGCCTCTCGTTCACAAGTGTGATATCGGCATCAATAACTCCAATCTGCCTCCTCAGTTCAGCAACTTCAACGGACGGTCGGCTACCGGATCCTTAGAGACCTGCGCGTAAATACAACGCGATCATTACTTAACAATGTGATCCTCCGTTTGCCGCCTAGGGCTGGCAACCAGAGTCTCAGGGGCTACTATCCATATGGAGCACACCTAGCGCGTGCGTCACAGTCAAAAATTATGTATTTTTATTACACACCTCAAAGCCTCTAAGCAGGCTCGTAAAGACTTCATTCAACCCGCTTGTGGCGGATGAAATCTTCTCAAGCACCGTGCTCATTATTGAACGGTGCTCCTCTGAGAGAGAAGCTCACTCCAGAAGGCCCGTCAGTGTGTCCGGCCGGACTCCGAACTGTGCCCGACCCTTCTTATCGCCCCTCGCGGGAGCCGAACGCTCCGGGCTCAAGTGTTAGCTTCTGGCTTCGGTAGATCTGGACTCCTCCATGAAGACACCTCGGGGTCGCCCGCCCCATGAGGCGGAGAGGTTGGTGGGGTCTCACTCTCCATCATCTCCGGAAGGAGATCCCCTGAAGACGAACTCTGTCGAGAAGAGCTGCTAGCCGGACTGCAAAGAATGGATCCTGGTTATTGTTCTCGGAGAAGGAAGTAGTACCTTCGTATTTACGATTAACTTATAGCTCGGCTAAGGGCTGGCCCGTTGGCAGGCATGGCGCGGTGAGGACGCCCTTCGGGGCAGGGCCCCCTGGTGAAGCTTTCTTCCCTTGTCTGGGCACCTCCTTCTCCAAGTCTTTGGAGGTGGCCCTCTTCTTCCTGCGAGGGGAGGAGGCCTTAGATTCCCCTCCCAGACTATCCTCCTTTGGGGAGGTAGCAATTCCCTCGGTTTGGATGTATAATGTGTGAAGTTCTGCTTCCCTGTTCTTCCCTTCGTCTTTCCCCGAGGGCACTTTACTTAGCACACGACCAAGCATCTTGGCTATGGTGGGGCTAGGCGAGCCTTTGGGAAGTGGCGCCGGGCAACTAATTCTCTCCGCCTTGTTGAGCCACTCCTGGCCAGGGAGGATTTTCAAAATAATGTTATGATGAAAATAAACAAAGTGTTCGGTTTCTGGGTTGCTTACTTGGATATATGGGCGGTTGCAGCTCAGGCCCGCATCCTCGGTGGTGTCCGGACACTTTACTTGTGGTCTGAAGAATAACTTACACGTCCCTTCGAGCGTGACACCGAAGAAGTGCTGAATAGTCCGCGGACCTTCCGGATTGAACTCCCACATCCGAAGAGGCCGGCGTTTGCACGGCAAGATCCGTCGGACTAGCATTACCTGAATTACGCTTACAAGGCTGATGTCCCTCTTGAGAAGCTCCTGTATGCGGCTCTGCAACGTTGGTACATCATTAGCAGGCCCCCAATCCTGTCCTACGTTGGCCCATGACGCTAGTTGAGGCGGAGGGCCAGAACAGAAGTCAGGGGCAGCCACCCACTTTGTGCCTCTGGGAGCCATGATGTAAAACCACCTCCGCTGCCATAGATCAAACACCTCCGGGAAGGAACCCTCTGGCCATGGGGTGTCAGCGTTCCTGCTTATTACAGCACCTTCGCACTCCGCGTGTCGCCCCTCAATCATCTTCAGCTTCACATTGAAGGTCTTGAGCCATAAGCCGAAGTGCGGGGTGACGTGGAGAAAAGCTTCACACACAACAAAGAACGACGAGATATGAAGGATGGCGTCTGGAGCTAGATCATGAAAATGTAGCCCGTAGTAGAACATGAGCCCTCTCATGAAGGGATCAAGAGTGAAGCCTAAGCCGCAGAGGAAGTGAGAAATAAATATGACGCTCTCATTAGGCTCGGGGGTAGGGATGATCTGCCCTGGAGCGGGGAGCCTGTGCCTAATGTCGGCTGTCAGGTATCCAACCTCCCTAAGCTTCACGATATCCTCCTCTGTGATAGAGGAAGCCACCCACTGGCCTTGAAGGTTGGGTTCGGACATGATTGAAGATCCGGAGGGCTTAAGCTTGGGCTTCGGGTGTTGGAACTCGAGATGCGAAAAGGCGCAAGCGTGGTAGAAAAGTGGGGTAGGCCTCGGCCCCCCTATAAAGGGGTGAATATCAAGCATCCTCAGCACAATCGCTTGGGGCTTACCTAAAAACACAGAGTCATACCAACAGACGTCGTGGGGTTGCGCACGCCTGTATCGATGGAAGATCCCGCGATAAGGGGAACATGATCTCTGCTTTGGCAGGGCATGCCAATAAAACCGCCTCGCAATGCCTATCGAGGCAGGCCAAGAAAAACCGGTTCGTGTTGGACCAGACTATGGCGTAAGAGCACACCGTGCAAAAATTACCAGCAGATCAGATTTATGAAGTGCTATGCTCTCTATGGAGGTGTGCGGAAATTATCTCTCAAAGCTAGACACAATCCGTAAACCTGCTTCGGAGTATTCGGAGATGGAACCCGCCTTGCAATGACGAAGACAATCTACGTGCCAGACTCATCGTCCTTGAAGCCTGGTTCAGGGGCTACTGAGGGAGTCCTGGATTAGGGGGTATCCGGACAGCCGAACTATACACTTTGTTCGGATTATTGGAGCGTGAAGATACAAGACTCAAGACTTCGTCCCGTGTCCGGATGGGACTCTCCTTTGCGTGGAAGACAAGCTTGGCGATCCGGATAATAGATTTCCTTCTTTGTAACTGACTCTGTGTAAACCCTAGCCCCCTCTGGTATCTATATAAACCGGAGGGTTTAGTCCTTAGAGACACAATCATAATCATCATAGGCTAGCTTCTAGGGTTTAGTCTCTACGATCTCGTGGTAGATCAACTCTTGTAATACTCATATCATCAAGATCAACCAAGCAGGAAGTAGGATTTTACCTCCATCGAGAGGGCCCGGACCTGGGTAAAACATCGTGTCACTTGCCTCCTGTTACCATTAGCCTTAGACGCACATATTGGGACCCCCTACCCGAGATCCACCGGTTTTGACACGGACAGTGGGCCCCCTCTGGTACTTCTTTCGCTCAATAATTATCATTAATTTCAAAAATGACTTTCATGGAGTTTCAGGACTTTTGGAGCTATGCAGAATAGGTTTCCAATATTTGCTCCTTCTCCAGCCCAGAATCTGAGCTGCCGGCATTCTCCCTCTTCATGTTAAACCTTGTAAAATAAGAGAAAATAGCCATAAGTATTGTGACATAACGTGTAATAACAGCCCATAATGCAATAAATATCGATATAAAAGCATGATGCAAAATGGACGTATCAACTCCCCCAAGCTTAGACCTCGCTTATCCTCAAGCGAAAGCCGAAATCGAAAAATATATCCACATGTTTACAGATAGAGGTGTCAATAAAAATAAAATATGGACATGAGGGCATCATGATCATTCTTATAACAGCAACATATATATATTTTGTCATATGATTTCTTATGATCAAGTAACAATCTATTCACAATGTCAAGTATGATTCAAAAACTTCATTGAGAACTAACAAACTATAATCTCAGTCATTGAAGCAATTGCAATTTATCATAACATCGGAAAGAGTCAACATAAGAGCTTTTCAGCAAGTCCACATACTCAACTATCATTTAGTCTTCCACAATTGCTAACACTCATGCAATACTTATGGTTCTGGAGTTTTAATCGGACACAGAGAAAGATAGAGGCTTATAGTGTTGCCTCCCAATGTTTTACCTCAAGGGTAATGTCAACAATAATAGTCCATGCTAACTTACATCCAATTGGATATATATATATATATATATATATATATATATATATAGGGCTGGACTATTCTGTTACCAGTAACAGAATATTATTTTGTTACCCTCTCGTCCTATATATGAGTGCGTCGTGATTTGTATTAAACGATAGGCTAACAAAAATATAAAAAGGTACTGCCCCTGCCTTATCCAAACCTCGCACTCCCCTCGTTCCTCGCTCTTCTCGACCGAGAATGATGCCAACTGGCCGCCGGCTGCTTCCTTCCCCGCGTAGGTCGCCGGTCACCTCCACATCCCGGCCGCAGCGCCCCTATGCCTTCATCTCCTGGCCGCGGTCTCCCACCTCTCGCCGCGGCCGCCGCCCCCCACCTCTCGACGTGGCCGCCGTCCAACTCCTCTCGGTGCTGCCGCCGTCCCCTCACCTCTCGCCGCGACCGCCGTCCTCTCACCTCTCGCCGCGGCTGCCGCCCTCATCTCCTGTTGTGGCCGCCGCCACCATCTCCCATCACGGCCGCCGCGTCGCTGCCCCATCTCCGACAGCGACCGCCGCCCTGCCCAAGACCCCCCTGGCACCCTGGATCCCGCCATCGCCCGCAGCCCAGCCGACAGCGCCGCCATCTCCCTGCATCGGATCGATGCCCCCATCTACACTTGTACGCTTTTTTCAGTTGACATCGTAGGTATTTTTTCAATACACGTTGTGGGCTTTTTTCAGTTCAATGGAATCCAAATAGAAAAAAACTACGGCTGGGTGAGGATTCATTAGTTCATGGAGCAAAAAGTTGTACGGTGTTGATTCAGCTTCTGTACTTTTTCTTGTTTGAGACATTTAGTACCTCTTGTCAACTAGATATGTTAATGCATGTGCCCATGTTCCAAAAGAGGCTGAGCTACCTGTCCAAACTAAGTAGAGTTCGTCAACAAATAGCTTCAGTAGTTTATCAGTACATGTTGTTAGCAAAATTCATGTTACAAATGTTTTCGTACTTCCATTTTACAAAAAAAAGATGTCATTTGTTGCTCCAATTGTGGAGAAAATTGTTGAGGAACGTAGTAATTTCAAAAGTTTTCCTACGTACAAGCAAGATCATGGTGATGGCATAGCAACGAGAGGGGAGAGTGTTGTCCACGTACCCTCGTAGACCGTAAGCGGAAGCGTTATGACAACGCGGTTGATGTAGTCGCACGTCTTCACGATCCGACCGATCCAAGTACCGAACGTACGGCACCTCCGAGTTCAGCACACGTTCAGCTCGATGACGATCCTCAGGCTCCGATCTAGCAAAGCTTCGGGGATGAGTTCCGTCAGCACGACGGCGTGGTGACAATGATGATGTTCTACCGGTGCAGGGCTTCGCCTAAACTCCGCGACGATATGACCGAGGTGGAATATGGTGGAGGGGGGCACCGCACACGACTAAGGAACGATCCGTAGATCAACTTGTGTGTATATGGGGTGCCCCCTGCCCCCGTATATAAAGGAGGGAGGGGGAGGCCGGCCGGCCCCTTTGGGCGCGCCAAGGGAGGAGGAATCCTTCTCCTAGTAGGAGTAGGACTCCTCCTTTCCTACTCCTACTAGGAGGGGGAAGGAAGGGGGAGAGGGGGAAGGAAAGAGGGGGGGCGCCGCCCCCCCTCCTAGTCCAATTCGGACCAAAGAGTGGAGGGGGGGCGCGGCCCATGCTGGCCGCCCCTCTCGCCTTTCCCCTAAGGCCCATAAGGCCCAATACTCTCCCCGGGGGTTCCGGTAACCCCCCCCCCGGCACTCCGGTTTTCTCCGAAATCACCTGGAACACTTCCGGTGTCCGAATATAGTCGTCCAATATATCAATCTTTATGTATCGACCATTTAGAGACTCCTCGTCATGTCCGTGATCACATCCGGGACTCCGAACAAACTCCGGTACATCAAAACTTATAAACTCATAATAAAACTGTCATCGTAACGTTAAGTGTGCGGACCCTACGGGTTCGAGAACTATGTAGACATGACCTAGAACCATTCTCGGTCAATAACCAATAGCGGGACCTGGATGCCCATATTGGTTCCTACATATTCTACGAAGATCTTTATCGGTCAAACCGCATAACAACATACGTTGTTCCCTTTGTCATCGGTATGTTACTTGCCTGAGATTTGATTGTCGGTGTCCAATACCTAGTTCAATCTCGTTACCGGCAAGTCTCTTTACTCGTTCTGTAACACATCATCTTATAACTAACTCATTAGTTACGATGCTTGCAAGGCTTAGGTGATGAGTATTACTGAGAGGGCCCAGAGATACCTCTCCGCCAATCGGAGTGACAAAACCTAATCTCGAATTATGCCAACTCAACATGTACCTTCGGAAACACCTGTAGAGCACCTTTATAATCACCCAGTTACGTTGTGACGTTTGGTAGCACACAAAGTGTTCTTCCGGTAAACGGGAGTTGCACAATCTCATAGTTGCAGGAACTTTGTATAAGTCATGAAGAGAGCAATAGCAATATACTAAACGATCAAGTGCTAAGCTAACGGAATGGGTCATGTCAATCACATCATTATCCTAATGATGTGATCCCATTAATCAAATGACAACACATGTCTATGGTTAGGAAACGTAACCATCTTTGATTAATGAGCTAGTCAAGTAGAGGCATACTAGTGACTTTATGTTTGTCTATGTATTCACACATGTATCATGTTTCCGGTTAATACAATTCTAGCTTGAATAATAAACATTTATCATGATATGAGGAAATAAATAATAACTTTATTATTGCCTCTAGGTCATATTTCCTTCAGTCTACCACTTGCACTAGAGTCAATAATCTAGATTACATAGTAATGATTCTAACACCCATGGAGTCTTGGTGCTGATCATGTTTTGCTCGTGAGAGAGGCTTAGTCAATGGGTCTGCAACATTCAGATCCGTATGTATCTTGCATATCTCTATGTCTCCCACTTGGACTTGGTCCCGAATGGAATTGAAGCGTCTCTTGATGTGCTTGGTCCTCTTGTGAAATCTGGATTCCTTTGCCAAGGCAATTGCACCAGTATTGTCACAGAAGATCTTCATTGGTCCTGATGCACTAGGTATGACACCTAGATCGGAAATGAACTCCTTCATCCAGACTCCTTCATTTGCTGCTTCCGAAGCAGCTATGTACTCTGCTTCACATGTAGATCCTGCTACGACGCTTTGTTTAGAACTGCACCAACTTACAGCTCCACCGTTTAATAAAAACACGTATCCGGTTTGCGATTTAGAATCGTCCGGATCAGTGTCAAAGCTTGCATTGACGTAACCATTTACGACTAGATCTTTGTCACCTCCATATATGAGAAACGTATCCTTAGTCCTTTTCAGGTATTTCAGGATGTTCTTGACCGCTGTCCAGTGATCCACTCCTGGATTACTTTGGTACCTTCCCGCCAAGCTTATTGCTAAGCATATGTTAGGTCTGGTACACAACATTGCATACATGATAGAGCCTATGGCTGAAGCATAGGGAACATTTTTCATTTTCTCTCTATCTTTTGCTGTGGTCGGGCATTGAGTTTGACTCAACTTCACACCTTGTAGCACAGGCAAGAATCCTTTCTTTGCCTGATCCATTTTGAACTTTTTCAAAATTTTGTCAAGGTATGTGCTTTGTGAAAGTCCTATTAAGCGTCTTGATCTATCTCTATAGATCTTGATGCCCAATATGTAAGCAGCTTCACCGAGGTCTTTCATCGAAAAACTTTTATTCAAGTATCCTTTTATGCTATCCAGAAATTCTATATCATTTCCAATTAATAATATGTCATCTACATATAAAATTAGAAATGCTACAGAGCTCCCACTCACTTTCTTGTAAATACAGGCTTCTCCAAAAGTCTGTATAAAACCATATGCTTTGATCACACTATCAAAGCGTTTATTCCAACTCCGAGATGCTTGCACCAGTCCATAAATGGAATGCTGGAGCTTGCACACTTTGTCAACACTTTTGGGATCAACAAAACCTTCCGGCTGCATCATATACAACTCTTCTTCTAGAAATCCATTCAAGAATGCAGTCTTGACATCCATTTGCCAAATTTCATAATCATGAAATGCAGAAATAGCTAACATGATTCGGACGGACTTAAGCATCGCTACGGGTGAGAAAGTCTCATCGTAGTCAACCCCTTGAACTTGTCGAAAACCTTTTGCAACAAGTCGAGCTTTATAGATAGTTATATTACCATCAGCGTCAGTCTTCTTCTTAAAGATCCATTTATTCTCAATGGCTTGCCGATCATCGGGCAAGTCAACCAAAGTCCATACTTTGTTTTCATACATGGATCCCATCTCAGATTTCATGGCTTCTAGCCATTTTGCGGAATCCGGGCTCATCATCGCTTCCTCATAGTTCGTAGGTTCATCATGGTCAAGTAACATGACTTCCAGAATAGGATTACCGTACCATTCTGGTGCGGATCTTACGCTGGTAGACCTACGAGGTTCAGTAGAAACTTGATCTGAAGTTTCATGATCATTATCATTAGCTTCCTCACTAATTGGTGTAGTTGTCACAGGAACCAGTTCTCGTGATGAACTACTTTCCAATAAGGGAGTAGATACATTTATCTCATCAAGTTCTACTTTCCTCCCACTCACTTCTTTCGAGAGAAACTCCTTCTCTAGAAAGGATCCATTCTTAGCAACGAATGTCTTGCCTTCGGATCTGTGATAGAAGGTGTACCCAATAGTCTCTTTTGGGTATCCTATGAAGACACATTTCTCCGATTTAGGTTCGAGCTTATCTGGTTGAAGTTTCTTCACATAAGCATCGCAGCCCCAAACTTTAAGAAACGACAACTTTGGTTTCTTGCCAAACCACAGTTCATAAGGCGTCGTCTCAACAGATTTTGATGGTGCCCTATTTAACGTGAATGCGCCCGTCTCTAAAGCATAACCCCAAAATGATAGCGGTAAATCAGTAAGAGACATCATAGATCGCACCATATCCAGTAAAGTATGATTACGACGTTCGGACACACCATTTCATTGTGGTGTTCCAGGTGGCGTGAGTTGCGAAACTATTCCACACTGTTTCAAGTGTAGGCCAAACTCATAACTCAAATACTCTCCTCCACGATCAGATCGTAGAAACTTTATTTTCTTGTTATGATGATTTTCCAATTCACTCTGAAATTCTTTGAACTTTTCAAATGTTTCAGACTTGTGTTTCATCAAGTAGATATACCCATATCTGCTCAAATCATCTGTGAAGGTGAGAAAATAACGATACCCGCCGCGAGCCTCAACATTCATTGGGCCACAAACATCAGTATGTATGATTTCCAACAAATCAGTTGCTCGCTCCATAGTTTCGGAGAACGGCGTTTTAGTCATCTTGCCCATAAGGCACGGTTCGCAAGTACCAAGTGATTCATAATCAAGTGATTCCAAAAGTCCATCAGTATGGAGTTTCTTCATGCGCTTTACACCGATATGACCCAAACGGCAGTGCCACAAATAAGTTGCACTATCATTATTAACTCTGCATCTTTTGGTTTCAACACTATGAATATGTGTATCACTACTATCGAGATTTAATAAAAATAGACCACTCTTCAAGGGTGCATGACCATAAAAGATATTACTCATATAAATAGAACAACCATTATTCTCTGATTTAAATGAATAATCGTCTCGCATCTAACAAGATCCAGATATAATGTTCATGCTCAACGCTGGCACCAAATAACAATTATTCAGGTCTAAAACTAATCCCGAAGGTAGATGTAGAGGTAGCGTGCCGACCGCGATCACATCGACTTTGGAACCGTTTCCCACGCGCATCGTCATATCGTCCTTGGCTAGTGCTCGCTTATTCCGTAGTCCCTGTTTCGAGTTGCAAATATTAGCAACAGAACCAGTATCAAATACCCAGGTGCTACTACGAGCTCTAGTTAGGTACACATCAATAACATGTATATCACATATACCTTTGTTCACTTTGCCATCCTTCTTATCCGCCAAATACTTGGGGCAGTTCCGCTTCCAGTGACCAGTCTGCTTGTAGTAGAAGCACTCAGTTTCAGGCTTAGGTCCAGACTTGGGTTTCTTCTCTTGAGCAGCAACTTGCTTGCTGTTCTTCTTGAAGTTCCCCTTCTTCTTCCCTTTGCCCCTTTTCTTGAAACTAGTGGTCTTGTTGACCATCAACACTTGATGCTCCTTCTTGATTTCTACCTCTGCAGCTTTTAGCATTGCGAAGAGCTCGGGAATAGTCTTGTTCATCCCTTGCATATTATAGTTCATCACAAAGCTCTTGTAGCTTGGTGGCAGTGATTGGAGAATCCTGTCAATGATGCTATCATCCGGAAGATTAACTCCCAGTTGAATCAAGTGATTATTATACCCAGACATTTTGAGTATATGCTCACTAACAGAACTATTCTCCTCCATCTTGCAGTTGTAGAACTTATTGGAGACTTCATATCTCTCAATCCGGGCATTTGCTTGAAATATTAACTTCAACTCCTGGAACATCTCATATGCTCCATGACGTTCAAAACATCGTTGAAGACCCGGTTATAAGCCGTAAAGCATGGCACACTGAACTATAGAGTAGTCATCAGCTTTGCTTTGCCAGACGTTCTTAACGTCGTCAGTTGCATCAGCAGCAGGCCTGGCACCCAGCGGTGCTTCCAGGACGTAACTTTTCTGTGCAGCAATGAGGATAATCCTCAGGTTACGGACCCAGTCCGTGTAATTGCTACCATCATCTTTCAACTTTGCTTTCTCAAGGAACGCATTAAAATTCAACGGAACAACAACACGAGCCATCTATCTACAAACAAACATAGACAAGCAAAATACTATCAGGTACTAAGTTCATGATAAATTTAGGTTCAATTAATCATATTACTTAAGAACTCCCACTTAGACAGACATCTCTCTAGTCATCTAAGTGATCACGTGATCCAAATCAACTAAACCATAACCGATCATCACGTGAGATGGAGTAGTTTTCAATGGTGAACATCACTATGTTGATCATATCTACTATATGATTCACGCTCGACCTTTCGGTCTCCGTGTTCGAGGCCATATCTGCATATGCTAGGCTCGTCAAGTTTAACCTGAGTATTCCGCGTGTGCAAAACTGTCTTGCACCCGTTGTAGATGGACGTAGAGCTTATCACACCCGATCATCACGTGGTGTCTGGGCACGACGAACTTTGGCAATGGTGCATACTCAGGGAGAACACTTCTTGATAATTTTAGTGAGAGATCATCTTAAAATGCTACCGTCAATCAAAGCAAGATAAGATGCATAAAGGATAAACATCACATGCAATCAATATAAGTGATATGATATGGCCATCATCATCTTGTGCTTGTGATCTCCATCTCCGAAGCACCGTCATGATCACCATCGTCACCAGCGCGACACCTTGATCTCCATCGTAGCATCGTTGTCGTTACGCCATCTATTGCTTCTACGACTATCGCTACCGCTTAGTGATAAAGTAAAGCAATTACAGGGCGTTTGCATTTCATACAATAAAGCGACAACCATATGGCTCCTGCCAGTTGCCGATAACTTCGGTTACAAAACATGATCATCTCATACAATAAAATATAGCATCACATCTTGACCATATCACATCACAACATGCCCTGCAAAAACAAGTTAGACGTCCTCTACTTTGTTGTTGCAAGTTTTACGTGGCTGCTACGGGCTTAGCAAGAACCGTTCTTACCTACGCATCAAAAACCACAACGATAGTTTGTCAAGTTGGTGTTGTTTTAACCTTCGCAAGGACCGGGCGTAGCCACACTCGATTCAGCTAAAGTGAGAGAGACAGACACCCGCCGGTCACCTTTAAGCAACGAGTGCTCGTAGCGGTGAAACCAGTCTCGCATAAGCGTACGCGTAATGTCGGTCCGAGCCGCTTCATCTCACAATACCGCCGAACCAAAGTATGACATACTGGTAAACAGTATGACTTATATCGCCCACAACTCACTTGTGTTCTACTCGTGCATATGACATCTACGCATAAAACCAGGCTCGGATGCCACTGTTGAGGAACGTAGTAATTTCAAAAGTTTTCCTACGTACACGCAAGATCATGGTGATGGCATAGCAATGAGAGGGGAGAGTGTTGTCCACGTACCCTCGTAGACCGTAAGCGGAAGCGTTATGACAACGCGGTTGATGTAGTCGTACGTCTTCACGATCCGACCGATCCAAGTACCGAACGTACGGCACCTCCGAGTTCAGCACACGTTCAGCTCGATGACGATCCCCGGGCTCCGATCCAGCAAAGCTTCGGGGATGAGTTCCGTCAGCATGACGGCGTGGTGACGATGATGATGTTCTACTGGTGCAGGGCTTTGCCTAAACTCTGCAACGATATGACCGAGGTGGAATATGGTGGAGGGGGGCACCGCACACGGCTAAGGAACGATCCGTAGATCAACTTGTGTGTATATGGGGTGCCCCCCTGCCCCCGTATATAAAGAAGGGAGGGGGAGGCCGGCCGGCCCCTTTGGGCGCACCAAGGGAGGAGGAATCCTTCTCCTAGTAGGAGTAGGACTCCTCCTTTCCTACTCCTACTAGGAGGGGGAGGAAGGGGGAGAGGGGGAAGGAAAGAGGGGGGGCGCCGCCCCCCCTCCTAGTCCAATTCGGACCAGAGGGTGGAGGGGGCACGCGGCCCATGCTGGCCGCCCCTCTCTCCTTTCCCCTAAGGCCCATAAGGCCCAATACTCTCCCGGGGGGTTGCGGTAACCCCCCCGGCACTCCAGTTTTCTCCGAAATCACCCGGAACACTTCCGGTGTCCGAATATAGTCGTCCAATATATCAATCTTTATGTCTCGACCATTTCGAGACTCCTCGTCATGTCCGTGATCACATCTGGGACTCCGAACAAACTTCGGTACATCAAAACTTATAAACTCATAATAAAACTATCATCGTAACGTTAAGCGTGCGGACCCTACGGGTTCGAGAACTATGTAGACATGACCTAGAACCATTCTCGGTCAATAACCAATAGCGGGACTTGGATGCCCATATTGGTTCCTACATATTCTACGAAGATCTTTATCGGTCAAACCGCATAACAACATACGTTGTTCCCTTTGTCATCGGTATGTTACTTGCCCGAGATTTTATCGTTGGTGTCCAATACCTAGTTCAATCTCATTACCGGCAAGTCTCTTTACTCGTTCTGTAACACATCATCTTATAACTAACTCATTAGTTACGATGCTTGCAAGGCTTAGGTGATGAGTATTACTGAGAGGGCCCAGAGATACCTCTCCGCCAATCGGAGTGACAAAACCTAATCTCGAATTATGCCAACTCAACATGTACCTTCGGGAACACCTGTAGAGCACCTTTATAATCACCCAGTTATGTTGTGACGTTTGGTAGCACACAAAGTGTTCTTCCGGTAAACGGGAGTTGCACAATCTCATAGTTGCAGGAACTTTGTATAAGTCATGAAGAAAGCAATAGCAATATACTGAACGATCAAGTGCTAGGCTAACGGAATGGGTCATGTCAATCACATCATTATCCTAATGATGTGACCCCATTAATCAAATGACAACACATGTCTATGGTTAGGAAACATAACCATCTTTGATTAATGAGCTAGTCAAGTAGAGGCATACTAGTGACTTTATGTTTGTCTATGTATTCACACATGTATCATGTTTCCGGTTAATATAATTCTAGCATGAATAATAAACATTTATCATGATATGAGGAAATAAATAATAACTTTATTATTGCCTCTAGGGCATATTTCCTTCAAAAATGCAGTGAAAATAAATAAATTGTGCTTTCAAAAATTTGTTTGCAGAGAATTATTGTGTTTAAGTTGTTCTTGTACTGCAAAAAGTGTGTCATGATTTTTTGCAGCAGTAGTTTGTGTGAAAAAGGGGGAAAGAAGACATGTTTTCTAGTTGGAAGCATGATGCTGTTTAGGTGTTTGTTGTTAATGCAGAAAACAGTTTTTAATACCGAAGAACAACCTTAGCGAGAAGTTCATGTTGAGAAAGTTGGTAGGTTCGTAGATAGAAACTTAACAAATATTGTCCATTTTAGTATTGATCGAGTATCATGTATGCGTCAGTCCTAAATACTTTGTTCATTATGACTAGGGATAATACAAAAAGCATATCCTTCAGTTCTGTAGATATGTTACAACCTCTCCGAACATGTCTCCACCGACGTTCTCGGCGCCGTCCACAACTTCATCGTGTGAGAGCTTCTGCTCCAGATCCTCTTCCTCCATGGTGCCCGCCCGCCGTGACGACCAGGTCTGCAACCGAAACTGAAGCATAGTGTTCTTGGAACCAAATTGAAGCAATGCAATGAGAAAGTACAAAAACATGGGCTGAAGTACCTTGTCCTGAAGCTCCTATAGCCACTTCTTTGCCTGGATGTAGGAATCTGATAGAAAAAACAAGGTGTGTCCCTCTACATATTCAAGAGGAAAAATTGATTGCTGAAAATGCTTGTGTTTATAGATAATTTCGCTATATGTTTCTTATTTTAATTCAGCCCAATATCTAATTTTAGTTCAATTCAATTATCATTTTGGTTTAAGTTCAAGTCAATTCTTATTTTATTTTATCGTCTTGTGCTTCCATCCATTCTGTGGTCTAGAGTAGCCATCGTGGTGTTTGTGCCTTCTGACTTGTGCAGTTTGATTTCTTGGCACACTGCCTTGTGCATGTGTGTGGCATTAATCAACCATCTAAAGGAGAACGGTGTTCTAAATTAAAGGAGACACGAGGTCGCCTCCGGCGCTGCTAGTGGCGTGAAGGCCGTCAAATGGTAAATTTCCGACCCTTGTAACCTCAGGTACTACTACAAAGCAGAAAGGATCTCTGTAAGTTAGTTAATAGCACCATGATGTGCCTGCTGTGCTGCAAGACTGTTAGTTCTTCAACTAGAAATAAATATACATTTCGCTTGGCATGCTTTTTGGATGTGGTATTACATGATACATTCTCAAAAAAGTATAAATTTCTTCTATTGTCAGTTCAATTTTCTCTAGTATGTATGTTCTGAAGATGATGAGAGAATGGTCTGGTGGAGATGATGCATGTTTATTTGCTTTTTATCATGATATATAAAAAGATGCTGGTAGCTCTAGTACCTATACTACAACAGCTCATTGAAAAAAATAAGTTCAATACATACTTGGAAAAAAGTTCAATACTAAGTGTTCTCTGCCTATCCTTACATTAGCTAGTCTTCACCATGTCCAGATAGTGCCTAGAAGAAGTTAACTCATGCATTTCCATAAAACTATGTACTAATAAATCAGAACTCGTGCATTTCCATAAAATTCTGTAAGTATCGTGTGTGTGTGTTGTTACAAATCTAAAATATTTTTCCAATCATACTATTGATGCAATCACCTAAAAATGTTGAAGAAAACCTCTGCAAGTTTGGTGCGTGTGCTGCTACAAATCTAAACTTCTTGTCCATTCATTCTAGTACTGATGAAGATCGAGTTGACTAAAATAATGTAGTCGATTCCTGAGACCCTTACTAATCCTTTTATATATAGAAGTTGTGCCTGATAGCCATACATGACTTTTGTCTTTGTTCCCTGCTTTTTTTTGTAAAATTCTTTGAACTGATTTAGGTGATATATTTGGACCCTTGCCTCATCAGTACAACAACACGCTCCACAGCCAGTCAGGAGAAGAGTTGCATGTAGGCCACCCTCTGCTCCGTCCTCGATCTGGCACAGTCATCTCCCTCTCATCCTCTCTCTGCTCCGTGTGTGTGTGTGTGCAGGGAGTGGAAGGAGATAGTGCAGGGGAGTGGGAGGTCCTTCCATGGTGAATTCATAGGCATCTGCCATGGAGATTGTGAGCTCTCTCGATTATTGCTTGAGGATTTATGTTGGTCTGTCCACTGTAGTTCCTGCATAGCGGCGTCCTCTTTTTCTAGTGTTCCTCTTTTGATTATGTTGCAGGTGTTTAATAACCCACTGATATGATTTCTGGAAACAAGCTTCAGTACAGAGAAGCTTCGGCACGAGAAAAAATGGGTCGTCACTTCATCCATATGCAACCTCCTGCGTGGTCGTCCATTTTTATTTGGAGCTACTCGTTGTGTGGTCATCCATATGTGTATTGTATTGCCAGGTCGTGTGCAAGTTTGTTACAAGTTCATTTATATGTTGGTAACCACTGTTATTGCTGCTAGCTATCAATCTGACTGTTGTATTACTGTAGCCCCTTCGCTGGCTTAATATCCTACTATTTGCTAGCTTGGGATTGTAAAAACATGAAAAGTTCACAACTACAAAAGTTGTAAGTTCAAACACGGCGTACCAGATAACTTCGGGGAAAAAGCTCAGACGAAAAGAAAACACATAAATTCAAATGGTAAAAGTTCCTATCGCAAAATGAGAGAACTTCAAAACATTGTTGCAAAAAATATTGAGTTCAACAAAAAAAAGGAAACACACATTATTTATTTATTTTAAAAAAATATCATTCAGTTCAATGATATAAAACATGCAAGCTCAAACTGTTGACGAAGTTACGGGACAAACAAATTTTCCTATTCAAGTGGAAGCTCCCAGTATATGATGGATGTGAGAGTTATTTTTACATTCACTGTTCGGTGCTTCTCTTTATGTAATGTTTTATGTTTTCAAGTGCTTGATGAAAATTTATGTTCCTAGTAGTTCATGTATTATTGCCCGAGGAGTTCATGTGTTACTGGCCAGTAAGTAAGCCTATTAATCATCCTCTCAAGTGTGATGAAAAAAATGGGCAGTAAATTGATGAAAAAATATCATCGAGTTCAAAACACGCCGAGTCACGCGACAACCACCCCAGTTCGGGCATAGTAAGTACCTCAGTACGAGTTAAAAACGGTAGTCCGTTTGAAATAAAAGAAATGGCAGAAAATCAAATTGTAAAGTTCAAGCAAAAAAAGAAACCCCATGAAAATCCTACTTAGTAAGTACCTCAGTACAAGTCGTAAAATGAGAGAAGTTCAGAACAACGTTGTCAAAAAAATGTTAAGTTAAAAAAAGAAACAAAACAAACACATTTTCTTTTTGAATAAAATATTATTCAGTTCGATGATACAAACCATAGAAGTACAGGGGCGACGATACATTAAACGTTGAAAATTTACGAGAAAAATATTACCCAAAAAACAGAGCAAAGTCTAGTTAATGAAAACATGCTTAGTACAAACCCATGCAAGCATCAGTACAAGTACCCTTTTTCGGAACCATTCAAAATTACTCTATAAAAAATAGCTCAGTACAAACATACATATAAATCAGTACGACTACTCTGTTTTTCAGACGAAAAAACAGCAGGATCCGTCATGCCATATTCAAAATTACTTTTAAACGGTTGTGAAGTAGAGAAAATGTTCAACATGACTAAGTTTCGCATTTTTGATAGCTATCCAGTGGTATATTATTTGCCATATTTCGACAAATTTTTTAAAAAAATCGCGTTCAAAATCAAATTTGACCGTATTCGAATTCGTTTTTAAACCGTAAGGAATTAGAAAAACATTTATATACGAAAAAGTTGCGCATTTTGCATAGCTTTTCAACACCGTATCATTTGCGTCAATCCGACAAACCATTTGCAAAAAATCGCGAAAATACGTTTCGCCCACCGTTTCTCAAATTACTTTTAAATCATATAGAATTAGAAAAAAATGATACATATATGGAAGATGCGGATTTTCACCATCTTTCCAACGCCATCTTATTTTCTCAATTTCGACAAACCGTTTGAAAATTGAGTCCAAAATACGATTCGCATTTTCGATTTTGAAAAAACGGTTTTTTTAAAAACTGCTCTTAAACCATAATGATTTTGCAAAAACGTTCAATATACTTGAAATATGGTTGTCAAGATCTTTCTAGCGATATATTACACGCCAAGTTTCGACAAAAAAATTACAATAAGTTTTTGAACTAAAGAAGACGACATGTTAAACACAACTGAAAGCATCAGTTCAACCGCTTCGAAAACATCAGTACAACCACCTGAAATCCTCAGTTCAAAAAGGGTAACAGAATAATATTCTGTTACGCGTAACAGAATAACACGAGGTGCTTGCCAAAGGATAAAATAAAAAGGGAAAGGTGAAGATCACCTTGACTCTTGCATAATGTAAAAGACATAAAGTAAAAGATAGGCCGTTCGCAGAGGGAAGCAGAGGTTGTCATGTGCTTTTTGGTTGGATGCACGAAATCTTAATGCAAAAGAACGTCACTTTATATTGCCACTTGTGATATGAACCTTTATTATGCAGTCCGTCGCTTTTATTACTTCCATATCACACGATCGTATAAAGCTTATTTTCTCCGCACTAATAAGTCATACATATTTAGAGAGCAATTTTTATTGCTTGCAACATGACAACTTACTTGAAGGATCTTACTCAATCCATAGGTAGGTATGGTGGACTCTCATGGCAAAACTGGGTTTAAGGATATTTGGAAGCAGAAGTAGTATCTCTACTTGGTGCAAGGAATTTGGCTAGCATGAGGGGGAAAGGCAAGCTCAACATGTTGGACGATCCATGACAATATACTTTAACTGAGATGTGAGAAAACATAACCCATTACGTTGTCTTCCTTGTCCAACATCAACTCTTTAGCATGTCATACTTTAATGAGTGCTCACAATCATAAAAGATGTTCAAAGTATATTATATGTGAGAACCTCTCTTTCTTTATTACTTCCTATTAATTGCAACGATGACCAAAACTATGTTTGTCAACTCTCAACAACTTTTAAGCCTCATACTCTTTATGTGTGAAGTCATTACTATCCATAAGATCAATATGAACTCTTTTATTCTTTTTATTCTTCTATTTCTCAAGATCATAGCAAGATAGCAAAAGCCTTGACTCAACACTAATCTTTATTATATAGCTCATAGACTCGATTAAATAGAGGGATCACAAAGCAAAACTCAAAACTAATTCATACCAAAACTTTATTCTACTAGATCAAGATATTACCAAAAGGATCGAACTAAGTAAAATGGTAAAGATAGGAGTGTGATGGTGATATGATACCGGGACACCTCCCCCAAGCTTGGAAGTTGCCAAGGGGAGTGCCCATACCCAAGTGATTGTGTCTCCTTCTTTAGAGTTGGTGTTGGAGTTGTTGATGATGTAGGCTTCTTCCTTAATTTGCGCTTGAGGATGGAATTTTGCTCCCGTAGATCATTGATATCCTGCTCAAGGCTTAATATCCTTTTGCATAGTTCCTGTTTGTTTTCCTGCAAGAGACGAAAAGGGATAAACTCGATCTTGGGTTTCTTTGCCCTATCAGGGAGGCTTGACTTTTTAAACTCCACATGCATATCCCCAGGTTGAGGTAATGGGACTTCATCCTCATCTGAGCTCGTCTCCTCCTTTCCCTTAGGCTCGTAGTCTTCTTCTTCCCCAGTGGTCCAGCCACAATGATCCAAATCCTCGTAGACCTTAGGGTCTGCAAGGTAATCAGCCACATAGCTTTCTCCATCCGAATCCTGGGATGACATATTGCTCTAATCTGTGGCAGAAACAGCTCGAAACAAAGACCAAAGATATTTGCGTGATACGGTGGTCAAAACCTTCGGGGGATTATATAATGATTTTTTACCGACTAAAAGAAGTATCGTGCAAGAAAACGGAGTCCGGAGAGCACACGAGGTGCCCATGAGGCAGGGGGCGCGCCTAGTAAGGTAGGGCGCGCCCTCCACCATCGTGGATGCCTCGTGTCCTTCCCGGACTACCTCTTATTTTCCTATTTTCTTAAGTATTCCAAAACGGAGAAGAATTGCTATTAGAACTGTTTTGGAGTCGGTTTACTTACCGTACCATGTACCTATTCCTTTTTGGAGTCTGAAACGTTCTGGAAGTGTCTCTTATGTATTCCTTCGGGGTCACGGTTTCAATAATATTGGTTTCAACATTTATATGATTACCTGAGATATAATGTTTGATTCTCTGACCGTTCGCGACCTTCGGATTTGTGCCTTCGAAGTTGTTGATTTTTATGGCACCGGAACGATAGACCTCCTCGATGACATAAGGGTCTTCCCATTTAGAGAGAAGTTTTCCTGCAAAAAATCTTAAACGAGAGTTGAATAGCAATACATAATCACCTACGTTAAACTCACGCTTTTGTATCCTTTTGTCATACCATCTTTTAACTTTCTCTTTAAACAGCTTGGCATTCTCATATGCTTGCTTTCTCCATTCATCAAGTGAGCTAATGTCAAATAACCTCTTCTCACCGGCAAGTTTGAAATCATAATTGATCTCTTTAATAGCCCAATATGCCTTATGTTCTAGTTCGAGAGGTAAGTGACATGCTTTTCCACAAACCATTTTATATGGAGACATACCCATAGGATTCTTATATGCAGTTCTATAGGCCCATAATGCGTCATCAAGTTTCTTGGACCAATTCTTTCTAGATCTATTAACAGTCTTTTGCAAAATTAATTTGAGCTCTCTATTACTCAACTCTACTTGACCACTAGACTGTCGGTGATAAGGAGATGCAATTCTATGATTAACATCGTACTTAGCAAGCATTTTACGAAAAGCACCATGAATAAAATGTGAACCATCATTAGTCATTAAGTATCTAGGGACTCCAAACCTCGAAAAAATAACTTCTTTAATCATTTTAATAGAAGTGTTATGATCAGCACTACTAGTTGGAATAGCTTCTACCCACTTAGTAACGTAATCAACATCAACTAAAATATGTGTATATCCATTAGAGGCAGGAAAAGGTCCCATATAATCGAAGCCCCAAACATCAAATGGTTCAATAACAAGAGAATAATTCATAGGCATTTCTTGACGTCTACTAATATTACCTATTCTTTGACATTCATCACAAGACAAGACAAACTTACGGGCATCTTTGAAGAGAGTAGGCCAATAAAACCGGATTGCAATACCTTATGTGTAGTTCTATCTTCAGCGTGGTGTCCTCCATATGCCTTGGAGTGACACTTGCGTAGGATCTATTCCTGTTCATGCTGAGGTACACAACATCTAATAATACCATCTACTCCTTCTTTATAAAGGTGTGGGTCATCCCAGAAGTAATGTCTTAAATCATAGAAGGACTTTTTCTTTTGTTGGTATGTGAAACTAGGTAGTATAAATTTAGCAACAATGTAATTAGCATAATCAGCATACCATGGAGCAGTACGAGAAGAATTTATGACAGCTAATTGTTCATCAGGAAAGCTATCATCAATAGGTAGTGGGTCATCAAGAACATTTTCTAACCTAGACAAGTTGTCTGCAATGGGGTTCTCAGCTCCCTTTCTATCAATAATATGCATATCAAATTCTTGTAGCAAGAGAACCCATCTAATAAGTCTAGGTTTAGCAACTTTCTTTTCCATAAGATATTTAATAGCAGCATGCATGATCAGTGTGAATAGTTACTTTAGAATCAACAATATAAGGTCTGAACTTATCACATGCAAATACAACTGCTAAGAATTCTTATCCAGTAGTGGCATAATTTCTCTGAGCAGTGTCTAGAGTTTTACTAGCATATTGAATAACATTTACTCCCTCCGTTCCTTAATATAAGGTGTATTATTTTTCCAAAAAGTCAAACTTCTCTAAGTTTGACCAAGTTTATAGACAAAAATATCAATATCTAGAATACCAAATCATTATCACTAGATTCATCATGAACTATATTTTTACATTTTATATATTTAGTATTATAAATCTTTATATATTTTGCTGTAAAGTTGGTCAAACATAGACAACAGTTGACTTTTTGAAAAACTAATACACCTTATAATTAGGAACGGAGGGAGTAGTTTCTTATCAACTCTTTGTCCTAGAACATCACCTATAGCATAATCGCTAGCATCACACATAATTTCAAAGGGTAAGTTCCAATCAGGTGGTTGAACAATAGGTGCAGAAATCAAAGCTTTCTTAAGTATTTCAAATGCTTCAACACAATCATCAACGAAGACAAAAGTAATATCGTTTTGCAATAAATTAGTCAGAGGCCTAAAGATTTTAGAAAAATCCTTAATGAACCTCCTATAGAAACCGGCATGACCAATGAAACTTCTTATACCTTTAATATCCTTGGGACACGACATCTTTTCAATAGCATCAACTTTAGCTTTATCAACTTCAATACCTCTTTCAGAAATTTTATGCCCCAAGACAATGCCTTCATTAACCATAAAGTGGCACTTTTCCCAATTCAAGACGAGACTAGTGTGTTCGCATCTCTGCAAAACTCGATCAAGATTGCTCAAGCAATCGTCAAAGGAGGATCCATAAACTAAGAAATCATCCATGAATACCTCACAAATCTTTTCACAAAAGTCAGAGAATATAGCCATCATGCATCTTTGAAAGGTAGCAGGCGCATTACATAAACCAAAAGGCATATGTCTATAAGCAGAAGTACTGAAAGGGCAAGTAAAAGTAGTCTTTGCTTGATCGTCCGCTGACACATGTATTTGAGAGAAACCAGAATAACCATCTAGAAAGCAAAAATGTGTATGTTGGATAGTCTTTCTAGCATTTGATCAATAAAAGGTAAAGGATAATGATCTTTCTTGGTAGCCTTATTTAATTTACGAAAATCAATTACCATCCCATAACCTGTAATAATTATTTGCGGGATCAATTCATCTTTACCATTAGGAACGACAGTAATACCTCCCTTCTTAGGGACACAATGGACAGGACTTACCCACTGACTATCAGCAACATGATAAATTATACCTGCCTCGAGGAGCTTTAGTATTTCCTTTCTTACCACTTCTTTCATCTTAAGATTTAATCAGCGTTGATGATCTCTAACTGGTTTGCCATCTTCTTCCAATTTTATTTTGTGTTGGCATAAAGTGGGACTAATGACCTTAAGATCATCAAGAGTATATCCAATAGCAGCACAGTGCTTCTTCAAAGTTTTCAATAATGTTTCCTCTTCCAGCTTTGAAAGGTTAGCACTAATAATAACAGGATATATCTTCTTTTCGTCAAGATAAGCATATTTAAGAGTATCAGGTAATGGTTTAAGCTCAAACACGGGATCATCCTTGGATGGAGGGGGATCCCCTAGGATTTCAACAGGCAAGTTGTGTTTCAAAATAGGACCCTGTTTAAAAAATGCTTCATCTATCTCCCTTCTTTCATTCATAAACATATCATTTTCATGGTCTAGCAAATATTGTTCTAAAGGATCAGTAGGAGGCACAACAATAGAAGCAAGACTAGTAATTTCATCCTTACTAGGCAATTCTTTATCACGGGGTTGTCTACGGAATTTAGCAAAATTAAACTCATGTTTCATATCACCCAAGCCAATTATAACAACATCCTTTTCACAATCAATCTTAGCATTAACAGTATTCAAGAAGGGTCTATCAAATATAATGGGAAAAAAGCTATCTTGTGGGGAACCAAGAATAAGAAAATCAGCAGGATATTTAACGTTCCCACACAAGACTTCAACGTCTCTAACAATCCCAAATGGTGAAATAGTATCTCTATTGGCAAGCTTAATTGTAACATCAATATCTTATAACTCAACAGGTGCAATATCATGCATAATTTCTTCATATAAGGAAAAATGTATTGCACTAGCACTAGCACCCATATCACATAAGCCATGATAACAATGATCTCCTATTTTAACAGAAATAACAGGCATGCCTACAACAGGTCTGTGTATCTTAGCATCAGGTCTAGCAATATTAGCAGCTTCATCATAGAAATAAATTAAATGCCCATCAATATTATCAGCCAAGAGATCTTTAACCATAGCAATACTAGGTTCAACTTTAATTTTCTCAGGTGGTGTAGGTGTTCTAGTATTACTTTTACGAACCACAGTTGAAGCTTTAGCATGATCCTTTATCCTAACAGGGAAAGGTGGTTTCTCAACATAAGTAGTTGGAACAATAGGATCATTATAAGTGATAATCTTTTCTTCAACTGTAACAGGTGCAATTACTTTTAGTTCAGTGGGAGGATTATATTTAAGCACTTCTCCTTAGGGAGATCAACGTGAGTAGCAAATGATTCACAAAAAGAAGCTACTATCTCAGAGTCAAGTCCATATTTAGTGCTAGATCCACGAAAAGCATTGTATCCATAAAAGACTTAACACAATCAAACGTAGGTGTCATACCTGACTCCTTACCATCGTCGGAACCCCAATCTTCAGAGTTGCATTTAATTCTTTCCAATAAGTCCCACTTGAATTCAATAGTCTTCAGCATATAAGAACCATCACAAGAAGTATCGAGCATGATGCGATCATTGAGAGAAAGCCGAGCATAATTTTTTTGAATAATCATTTCTCTTGAGAGCTCATGATTGGGGCATGAATATAACATTGACTTAAGCCTCCCCCAAGCTTGAGCGATACTTTTTCCTTTGCGAGGCCCAAAATTATATATATAATTACGATCACGATGAACAAGATGCATAGGATAAAACTTCTGATGAAATTCCAATTTCAATCATTTATAGTCCAAGATCCCATATCATCACATAGCCATACCATGTCAATGCATCTCCCTTCAAAGATAAAGCGAAGACCTTCTTCTTAACAACATCATCGGGCATACCTACAAGCTTAAATAATCCACAAACTCCATCCACATAGATAAGGTGTAAATCGGGATGCAATATTCCATCTCCTGCAAAGGGATTAGCTAGCAGTTTCTCTATCATACCCGAAGAAATTTCAAAGTAAACATTTTCAGTAGGTTCAGTAGGTTGAGGAGCAACTCTTTGCTCTACTGGTCAGGGTGAAGATACCCCGAACAAACCCTCAAAGGATTAGTTTCCATAGTAACAAGTGACAGTAAATTTCAGCACACTATATAAATGTTTCCTTACCAAGTTCCACTCACCAAAAGCGCTTCACTCCCCTGCAACGGCACCAGAAAAGAGTCTTGATGACCCACGAGTATAGGGGATCTACCGTAGTCCTTTTGATAAGTAAGAGTGTCGAACCCAACGAGGAGCAGAAGGAAATGACAAGCGGTTTACAGTAAGGTATTCTCTGCAAGCACTAAAATTGTAGGTAACAGATAGTTTTGTGATAAGATAATTGGTAATGGGTAACAAGCAATTAAAGTAAATAAAGTGCAGCAAGGTGGCCCAATCCTCTTTGTAGCAAAGGACAAGCCTGGACAAATTCTTATAATGAGAAAAGCGCTCCCGAGGACACATGGGAATTATCGTCAAGCTAGTTTTCATCACGCTCATATGATTCGCGTTCGTTACTTTGATAATTTGATATGTGGGTGGACCGGTGCTTGGGTGCTGTCCTTTCTTGAACAAGCATCCCACTTATGATTAACCCCTATTGCAAGCATCCGCAACTACAAAAGAAGTATTAAGATAAACCTAACCATAGCAACATATGGATCCAAATCAGCCCCTTACGAAGCAACTTATAAACTAGGGTTTAAGCTTCTGTCACTCTAGCAACCCATCATCTACTTATTACTTCTCAATGCCTTCCTCTAGGCACAAATAATGGTTATGTGTCATGTAGTCGACGTTCACATAACACCACTAGAGGAGAGACAACATACATCTCATCAAAATATCGAACGAATACCAAATTCACATGACTACTAATAGCAAGACTTCACCCATGTCCTCAGGAACAAACGTAACTACTCACAAAGCATATTCATGTTCATAATCAGAGGGGTATTAATATGCATTAAGGATCTGAACATATGATCTTCCACCAAATAAACCAACTAGCATCAGCTACAAGGAGTAATCAACACTACTAGCAACCCATAGGTACCAATCTAAGGTTTGGGTACAAAGATTGGATACAAGAGATGAACTAGGGTTTGAGAGATGATGCTGGTAAGATGTTGATGGAGATTGACCCCCTCCCCGATGATAGGATCGTTGGTGATGATGATGGTGATGATTTCCCCCTCCCGGAGGGAAGTTTCCCCGGCAGAACAGCTCCGCCAGAGCCCTAGATTGGTACGGCCAAGGTTCCACCTCGTGGTGGCGGAGTTTCGTCCCGTAAGCTTGCTTATGATTTTTTTCCAGGGTAAAAGACTTCATATAGCAGAAGATGGGCACAAGAGGGCCACCAGGGGGACCATGAGGCAGGGGGCACGCCATGTAAGGGTGGGCGCACCCCCCACCCTCGTGGCCAGGGTGTGGGCCCCCTCTGGTACTTCTTTCCCTCAATAATTACCATTAATTTCAAAAATGACTTTCGTGGAGTTTTAGGACTTTTGGAGCTGTGCAGAATAGGTTTCCAATATTTGCTCCTTTTCCAGCCCAGAATCCCAGCTGCCGGCATTCTTCCTCTTCATGTTAAACCTTCTAAAATAAGAGAAAATAGCCATAAATACTGTGACATAACATGTAATAACAGCCCATAATGTAATAAATATTGATATAAAAGCATGATGCAAAATGGACGTATCAACGCACTTGGGAGAAAGTTGGAGGCTGCTGACGTCTACTACGCAATTTTCATTCTTGTAAACGTTGTTGGGCCTCTAAGTGCAGAGTTTTGTAGGACAACAGTAAATTTTCCTCAAGTGAGTTACCTAAGGTTTATCAATCTGTGGGGAGCGTAGGATGAAGAAGATCTCTCTCAAACAACCCTGCAATCAAATACAAAAAATCTCTTGTGTCCCCAACACACCCAATACAATGGTAAACTGTATGGGTGCACTAGTTCAGCGAAAAGATGGTGATACAAGTATAGTATGGATAGTAGATATACATTTTTGTAATATGAAAATATAAAAGCAGCAAGGTAGCAAGTAACAAAAGTCAGCACAAAACAGTATTACAATGCTTAAAAACAAGGCCTAGGGTTCATACTTTCACTAGTGCAATCTCTTAGCGGTGCTAACATGATTGAATCATATAACAATCCCCCAACGTGCGAGAAAGAATCAGTCCAAAGTTTCTATCGAAGGAAGTAGGACGAAAAAGTGTATCAACCTATGTGCGTAGATTGTCCCAATGTCACCACGGGAATCCGCAAGTTGAATACCAAAACATACATAAAGTAACTCAATAGAATACCTCATTATCACCACGGCTATTCATATGCAAGACATACATCAAGTGATCTCATATCTAATATTCAATCCAATATAACGAAATCTCAAAGAGCAATACTCAATTCATCACAACAAGATAGAGAGAGAAAAACACCATATGATCCGGCAATATTAACAAAGCCCATGGTTATATCAAGATCATGTCAAATCTAAAACACGAGAGAGAGAGAGAGAGAGATCAACACTACTGCAGGATGTTGCTAACACGACAATACAATCATAGACCCTTTGACAAAACTGTGTGCGATTCATTAATCGCAAACGGTGATGTAAAAAACCGTCAAAAAAGATGCAAAATATTTGTGATGGCGGATACATCAAACACGGTTCAGATTTTAGTTGCATGTGCGATGTGGGGCATACGGTTCAGTTTGATGAACTGTTTGCGATGAGGCAAAACAACAAAAATAGGTAATCGGATGAAGGCGTGTGCGATATACAACATATAGTTCACTCGGATTAACTGTTGTGATTAGGCAACACAACAGAAACAGTCAGCCAAATCAAGGTGTCTGCGATTGACGGCATACACTTCAGACGGATGAGCTATTTGCGATTAGGCAACACAACAGAAACGGTCAGCCAGATCAAGGTGTCCGTGATTGACCGCATACACTTCACATGGATGAACTGTTTGTGATTAGCCACAACAAACAGAAACAGATAGACAGATCAATGTGTGTGCGCTAGACGGGCACACATTCTAATTAAAAGAAGCGTGCGCGATGGTAATAACCAGCGCACATGTTTGATGGAACAAGACATGTGTTGGCATCGCCTATTGTGGTGCACCCTATGGTGCAAACGCCATGTACGCGGCCGAGAACACGTGCCCACTTTACGCCTTCCGGGGATTGATACGACTCCAACGTATCTATAATTTATGAAGTGTTCATGCTATTATATTATCCATCATAGATGTTTTATATGCATTTATATGCTATTTTATATGATTTTTTTGGACTAACCTATTAACTTAGAGCCCAGTGCCAGTTTCTGTTTTTTCCTTGTTTTTGAGTTTTGCAGAAAAGGAATACCAAACGGAGTCCAATTGATGTGCCAATTTTTGATGATTTTTTATGGATCAAAAGAAGCCCCTGGAGTAAAAAAGTTGGGCCAGAAGAGTCCCTGGCTGTCCACGAGGGTGGGGGGGCGCGCCCACCCCCCTAGGCGTGGGCCCTATCTGGTGGACGATTCGGAGACCCCTGACGTGAGACCGACGCCAAAAATTCCTATAAATACAGAAACCTCCAGAAAATAACCTAGATCGGAAGTTTCACCGCCGCAAGCCTCTGTAGCCACGAGAAATCAATCTAGGCCCTCTCTCGCACCCTGCCAGAGGGGGCCATCATCACCGGAGGCCATGGGGAAGGATCTCGGAGGGGTCATCATTGCCATTAAGGCCAAGGACCAGAGGGAGAACCTCTCCCCATCCAGGGGGAGGCCATGGAGGAGGAAGCACAAGGGGGAGAACCTCTCCTCCTCTCTCTCGGTGGCGCCGGAGTGGCATTGGGAGGGGAATCATCGTCGCGGTGATCGTCTTCATCAACATCACCATCATCATCACCATCCTCATCTCTTTTACGCGGTCCTCTCTCCTGCACCCCGCTGTAATCCCTACTTGAACATGGTGCTTTATGCCACATATTATGATCCAATGATGTGTTGCCATCCTATGATGTTTTCAGTAGATACCTTTTGTCTTTGGGTTGATTGATGATCTAGATTGGTATGAGTTGTATGTTTTATTTTGGTGCTGTCCTATTGTGCCCTTCGTGTCGCCTAAGCGTGAGGGATTCCCGCTGTAGGATGTTGCAATATGTCCATGGTTTACTTATTGCCTGTGTTCCTTGAGTGACAGAAGCATAAACACGGATAAGTGGGTCACGACATATGGGATAAAGGAGACTTGATATGTTAATGCTATGGTTGGGTTTTACCTTAATGATTTTTAGTAGTTGTGGATGCTTGCTAGAGTTCCAATCATAAGTGCATATGATCCAAGAAGAGAAAGTATATTAGCTTATGCCTCTCCCTCATATGAAATTGCAATGACGACCACCGGTCTTGTTAACAATTGCCTAGGATAATTCCGCACACCGACCCATCATTATTCCACACTTGCTATTTATAATATTTAGTAATATATTCTAAAGTTATGATAACAGCACCTACTTTTATATTTTAGCTCTTCTATATCATACAAAGTTATCCTCTTCATACCCACAACGTAGTTTTATTTCTCGTTTCTAGTTGGAAGCAAACGTTCGGCGTACGTAGAGTCGTATCAGTGGCAGATAGGACTTGAGAGAATATTAATCTTGCCTTTAGCTCCTTGTGGGTTCGACACTCCATGCTTATCACTTCCATCTTTGGAAATTGCTACGATGATTCCCTGCACTTGGGGATTATCAAGCTCTTTTTTGGCGCCGTTGTCGGGGAGCAATAGCATGGGGTTGATATTCTCGTGTGTGCTTGTTTGCTTTCTTCACTAAGTAGTTTTTGTTTTTCCTTTTTGATTTGCTTAGTTGTGGGTGAAACATACAAAAAATCAAAAAAAATGAAAATACGAAAAGATGCACTTGCCTCATATGCCTAAAAAGTTTTTTTTCAAGAAGAGAAGTGATTGGAAAGTTATGCATTGAAGAAGTGAGGGTCGACCTTGAGCACTTGTGTTCATGCTCATGGAAACAATGTAGAATTTTTCATGGAAGTTTCTCTGTAAATAATTATCCCCCTGTATTTATCCATTTTATTATAAAAATAATGTGCCAAGCTTTGGTTTTAGGATGATTAGATTGCTTGTTTACTATGTGCAGAACAAAAACAGAAACTTTGGCTGTAGCGCATGATTTTACATTTTTTTTACTGGAAGGTCAAATGGGTCTGGAACTTTTTACACAGTACTTCTGTACAAAATTTTCAAATTTTCATATTTATTTCATAATTTTTGGAGTTACAGAAGTTTACTAAACTTCCATATTACTACAGACTGTCCTGTTTTTGATATATTCTGTTTTTCGCGTGTTGTTTGCTTATTTTGATGAATCTATGGCTAGTATCGGGGGGTATGAACCATAGAGAAATTGAAATATAGTAGGTTTAACACCAATATAAATAAAGAATGAGTTCATTACAGTACCTTAAAGTGGTAGTTTTCTTTATTACAGATCTCACAAAGTTCTTGTTAAAGTTTTGTGTGGATGAAGTGTTCGAAGATCGAGGAGCTATCAATATGAGAAGAATAAAGAGATGCAAGAGTTCAAGCTTGGCGATGCCCAAGGCACCCCAAGTAAATATTTCAAAGGATACTCAAGCATCTAAGCTTGGGGATGCCCCGGTTGGCATCCCATCTTTCTTCTTCGACAAATATCGGTATACCTTGGTTTTTGTTTTGTTCACATGATTTGTGTCCTTTGTATTTTTGTTTTTTTTCCTTTAAGAACCATGCTAGTATGAGTTAGCCCTTCATTGATTTATAGAATACTTCATGTGCTTCACTTATATCTTTTAAGTATGATCTTATAGAATTGCTCTTTGTGCTTCATTTAAATCTTTTGAGTATGGTTTTATAGGATGCTTCGTGTGCTTCACTTGATATTGGTTAGTCTATATTAATTGTAGAATGCTCCATGAACTTCACTTATATCTTTTGGAGTATGAATAATACTATCATCTAAAGTGGGTTCGGAAGAGTGTCAACTTTAGGAATTAGTGACCCCACTATTCCGAATGAGAAGAATTTTGTTTATGTGGAGAGCAGAAAAATTTCTATGCTTGTAGATCATGAAAAGAATGCTTTATGTGATGGTTATATTGTTGAATTCATTCATGATGCTACTGAAAATTATTATGAGGGAGTAATTTATGCTTATAGGAGTTGCAATAATACCAAGTTTTCTCTCTATGTGCTTAAAGTTTTGAAGTTATACTTGTTTTGCATTCCTATGCTAGTTGATTCTTGTTCCTATAAATTATGTGCTCACAGAATACCTAGGCATAGGAAGTGGGTCAGATTTAAATGTGCTAGTCATATTCTTCATGATGCTCTCTCTATGTTTCAATTCTTTTTCTTTTATGTGAGCATCATTGAAATCATCATGCCTAGCTAAAAAGCATTAAAGAAAAGCGCTTGTTGAGAGACAACCCAATAATTACCTTTACTGTTTTTGTGTGTCCACATGATTAAGATACTTTAATAATCATGTTTGATAGCTTTTGTTTCAATAAAGTGTCAAGTAAGACCTTTAGGAAGACTTGGGTGAAAGTTAATGTGATCTTGCTGTAAAAAACAGAAACTTTGCGCTCACAAGATTAGCTGTCTTTTTTTTTACAGAAGATTGATTTTGAGTTGATTCTTTTTGTAGAATATTAGTAGACAAGTTCCTTACGTCCACCAATTTATTTCATAATTTTTGGTGTAGCAGAAGTATGGTTGTTGTTCAGATCATTATAGACTGTTCTGTTTCTGACAGATTGTGTTTTCATTGCATAGTTTGCTTGTTTTCTAGTTTCTATGGCTTATATTTCTCAATATAAATTGTAAAAATGATATGGTACAATAGGCATTGTGTGAGAACAATTATGAATCTTGTCTTTGATAGTATCAAAGTGAATGATTTACTCTTTATCATACTAACCCATCTCACGAAGTTCCGTTAAGTTTTGTGTGATTGAAGTTTTCAAGTTTTGAGTGAGATATCGATATGAGGAGAATAAGGAGTGGAAAGACGCTAAGCTTGGGGATGCCCAAGGCACCCCAAGATAATATTCAAAGAAGACTCAAGCACCTAAGCTTGGGATGCCCCGGAAGGCATCCCCTCTTTTGTATACCATGTGAGAAGTAAATTGAATTTGGCTGTACTAAATACATGAGAAACAAATACATTTTCTATATTTCTAAGTTGTCAAGCATGCTTGGTTTGGTTATACATTGTGCAATGTGTTGCTCAGTTAACGTTTGATTCATTTGTGTTGTGGTGTTTAGTTAACTGTTTGATTCAATTCTGCAATGCGGTGTTCAATAGTTGTGGGTGCATTCTGTTATTGTATACCATGTGAGAAGTAAATCAAATTTGGTTGTACTAAATACATGAGAAACAAATACAGTTACTATATTTCTAAGTTATTAAGCATGCTTGGTTTGGTTAACTGTCTGATCTTCTATTGGAGTATGTTATATTGTGCAATGTGGTGCTCAGTTAACGTTTGGTTCATTTGTTGTGGTGTTTAGTTAACTGCTTGGTTCAATTCTGCAATGCGATGTCCAATTGTCGTGGTTGGAATTTTGTATTATTGTGCGTGTGAGAAATAAATCGAATTTGGCTGCACTTAATACATGAGAAACATACACAAGTGCTATATTTCCTAGTTCTTAATCTTGCTTGGTTTGCATAAATGGGTTTTTCATGTGGCTTCAATTAATCTGATGAATCTGAAATGTGCTTATTTTTCATCAACATATTTTACTGATAGCATGCGAACCCTTACTTAACCTGCTGACTAACTACCTTATATGTGTTGCAGGAAAATAATATAATAGAAAGCACTAAGGTTTACAATCAAGGTTAGCACGTGCATGGTCCGTTGTCTAATAGCACATTATTGTGCAATTGTAGAAACCATTCTAATACTTAGGTTTTTAACAATTTGGTCTTGCACATGTAGGTCTTGCTGTCAGAGGTTTTGACTCACTGTTCGACCCTTTTTGCATATGGGGAAATGAGTTGTCCATGAATATCAATCAAGTCAAGAAACTCAAAAAGATTGTTAGAATAAAGAAATTGGCGACAAAAAACAACAAGATCTTTGTCTGCACAATGAAGAAGACATCAGTTCACTACAAGATGGCACTAACTATTATACCTTGCCTTTTTTTATTCATTTACCCCATTTCCAATATAGAGAAGATATTTATGCACATCCTTGTTTTCAGGCCTTTCCAAAGCAGTTCACTGATGATTACCTCTCAAACCACCTCCATGGTCAGGAGGCGAGGAAGGTTTTCATACAACACCGACGGTTCAATATTGAAGTGTTCCTGAAGAGGACGAAGGATGGACGGTCAATCATCCACAAGCACTAGCCTAAAGTTGCAAAGACCTTCAACATCAATGAAGGCTTAATATTCGCCTTCCGCTTCAGCAGTTTTTCTGATGAGATGCATCTGTCTATGTACCGTCTATGATGCTAATTTCGAAAGGTCATGTGAAACTTGGTGCTGGTGCAGTTATGTAATAGGGTAGCTGAGTGCTGAAGCTATCATGTTATACTCTGATGTATTTCAATTATGAAATCCTGCATCCTTAATATGGGAATGAAATATATCATGTGTTTAATATGAATGTCAATTAGATTAATAAATGAATTATTAATAATAGGGCAATTAGCTTGCTAATGACGAATTAGCCTGCTAATTGGTTTTTGCTATAGCAAACGGTTATTAAGAAAATACCTTGGGCTATGACCTAAGGCAACGCACACAATTTCTAGGAATAAACCGTGTTGGATCGATGAACAATCACACACGACATTCTCTTCAAAACTGTTTGCGTTAGGCCATCTTGCACAAACGTTTACTGCATAAAAACTGTGTGTGATGGATAACCTTTGCCACACAGTTTCTTCTACGCACCGTGTGTGATGCATTCAATAACGCAAACGATATTTTTTTTAATATTGTGTGCGATGGGAACACCATCACAAACGATAACGAGGAAAATTGTGTGTGATGTACATACGAACGGAAACGTTTTCCTTGCAGCGACTATGTGGGATGTATATACGAACAGAAATGTTTCGCGGGGACTAACTGTATGGGGTGTACTTACGACTGGAAATGATTTCGCCTGTATAATTGTATTTTTTTGAGCACTACTGTATGTATAACATATTTGGTCGCTCGCCGGTCGCACACGACCTCATTTTGCCGAGCGTGTGTGCCAGGAGGGCATATCCCGGACGGTTTCTGGGTCGTGTGGAAAGGACCCCCTAACCGCCCACACTCACTAGGCGACGGTTCCAAATGCCGTCGCGGAAAGGGGTTTAGAACCGTTTGTATAGCACCGACGCGTACTAGTGCTTGATCGGTACGGATCGTGAAGGTGTACAACTACATCAACCGCGTTGATAAACTCTTCCTCTTAGCGATCTACAAGGGTATGTAGATGCTCTCCCCTTCTCGTAGCTATGCATCTCCATGGATAAATCTTGCGTGTGCGTAGATTTTTTTTGTTTTCCATGCAACCTTCCCCAACACCTCTAGCTCTGTCGCCCCATCTGGAAAATTATTGGAATTGTAATTACTGCCACGGCCGCCACTATGGCCGCCTCGACCCCACTAACCACCACGCCGGCCTCGTCCCCCTTCTGGACCCCGACTAGTACACATAAACCATGATGCACACAAATCTTTAAAAACCAGGGCCGACGGAGGGGGAATTCCTCTTCTATGTTCCTCGTGAAGATGACCAAGCATTCCACAGACCGCACACCAGTCAGACAACTTTCATACTTCACTTTATAGATCTAACGTTTGCTATCCCAGATTATTGACACTGCGTTCTTCAACGACTTCATGACATTGATTCTAACCCAAACGCGATAGAAATTTTCGGCAAAATCTTGAGATGGGGGCTCAACAAACATGACTTCTCCTACCTTTGCCGCAAGCAGTGTTAGGAGATTGTATCTAGTTTGATCGTGGATGGCTTCATCACTCTGTCATAAGGCTTCATGATCACCGCATCTCCTCGAAAGTGCTACAGTCCTTCTTGCATAACCCTCCCCCAATCTCCCATGTGTAGGGGTTTGAATCTAGTGGCTTAAACTTTGCATCTTGCGCTAAATCCCATGTTGATCTCATATTCCGTTAGAACCAGGTTTGGCTATAGGTTTTCTCTGGTGAACCCTAGCCACATCTACCCAACGAGCCGCATCCTCCGGTGTTGTCTTCTCATCGAAAACAACATCATCGAGATCTTCCTCGTAATCCAAGCTCTTGCATCAGCTGCTCGACCAGAGGCACCAACCGAAGCCATGTGAGATATCTTGCTGATGAAGATTGACTGGGCCCTTGAGATAACCCTAATTCTCCGCGTCTCCTGACCGTTGTGGCCCGCCGCGATCCGAATATCACAATGGACGCGATCGACAATGGGGGAAGTCGATGGCAGGGACACCAAAACTCACGATGGCGGTACATCGCCCCGAGAGAAAGAAAACCCTAACCAGAGGGGAAAAGATACACGATCTATTTGTGTTGTGGCTTGCTTATTGCGTGACCTAAGTAATGTCTCCCTTCAGCACTAGTATTGTGCTCAACCAGCTGGCCCAGCAAAATGCGTGCTCAGCTCGTAACATGCCTGGCCTGACACGTGGCTAAACGGGCCATGCATGGCCCGCAACACGCCTGGGTTGCGCGTCCATTGGGGCGGGGCCCACATGACCCATTTATTTTTTGGTTAGTTTTTCCCTAAAACTATGGGCCTAAAATAGCCCAGATGGTCGAAGAGCACAACCCGTTTACCATGCGTGACATGCCTGGGCTGCGGGTGAGGCACACATACCGGCACGGCGCAAGGCCTGCTTATTAACGGGCCTCCATGTGACATGCCGTGTCAGGCCTGTTTATGGGTGGGGCGCGGGCTGGGCCAGCCCGTTGGCCAGGTATGACGAGGAAGAGAGCGAAGAAACATCCCCGCTCTATGCTTCGAGATTAGCGCCCCGTGTTTCTTGGTGCGAAAGCTCTCTGTAGGCATTAGCAGACTGGCAGGCGCAGCGCAGGCTCGGCCACTCCAGTCCAAAACCAAAACCCTCGCCGCGAACCGACGAGGCCACGAGGGAGAGAGGTGAGGCGAAGAACTCAGTTCGCGATCAGGGTTCGGTCCCCGTGGAGGTGATTGGGGAAGAAGCTGCATTTTGTCGCTAGATCTGGCTCGTGCTTGCCCAGCTTCGTCTTGGGAGAGCTCGAAGAGCACCGGCAAAGGTCTCTCTCCTTCCCCCACCCTGCCCCTCCCCCCTCCCTTTTTTGCAACTTTTCGTCCTTCAGTCCAGCCTGCATTGTTCGTTGCGATGGTTGCCCATATATTGTTGTGCAGGTATTATAATTTCATGGTCAGTCGATTTTGGGCGCATTCCCTGTGCAATTTCGAGGAAGGGTGGTGGTGGCGGTCGATTTTGGGTGGGGAGGGTTTAGGCGTCCCTGAATTTGCTCGCAGGTGAAGCCAGATCTTATGTTTCCTAAAATTTAGGGAGTTACCTCCAGGGCCTGCTCTGGAGGGAAGGCCCTGGGCACCCTGATTCACCGCTAGAAGCCAGATTCAAACCCGTTGCTTCGCGTCCCTGCCCAACAAATTATGCCCGAGAATTTGTTTTGGGGCATTTGAGTAGTTTGATGTTAACAAACATTCAGTGGAGTTAATTATGCATGAGAATTGATTTTTATGTTTTGTCTGTTTCTCCATTTTATTCAAGTTACATACATGCTACATTTCGTTACTTGCTTTAACTGTTGGCTGAGAATACACTGTTTACATCATGTTCTTCTTATAATGTTGTTGAAATGTCCAAGGACTGAAGGAGGATATGTCAAGACCAAAGAAGCAAACTGCTCTACAGGGAAGGAGCAAGTCTGACTCTAATATTGTGCCGGACACACCTAGGATTTTGGATCATAATGGAAGGCCTAGCGCAGGCCCCGATATATCAAATTTCGCCAATCCAGTGGTAAGTTTGTTGCCACATCACTAATCTGCAATAAACCCAGTCAGTCCATATGATTTGTTCATGTGTTTGGGCTTTTCAGTCTGACATACTTATTTGTCTGGAATAGTTGTCTGACATTGTTGTGGATACTCCCCTTATTTGCCTGGAATAGTTGTCTGACATTGTGCTGGATACCCACTTATTTCCCTGGAATACTTGTCCGACATTGTGCTGGATACTCCCCTTATTTGTCTGGAATAGTTGTCAGACATTGTGCCGGAAACTCCACTTATTTGTCTAAAATGGTTGTCTGACACTGCCTCATACTCTACTTATTTGTGTTGAATAGTTGTCTCAGGCTTCTCTGTTCTGTATTAATTTGATTTTTACGAACTATTTCTTTTCATGTACAATTTTGTGCAGAATTTCTCAGTACTGAACCTTGATCTTAAGAATCTAGCTGATCTGCAGCAGAATATGAAGGACTGCATTGGCTCGCATAGGTTCTGGACGTATGCCAATACTGACAAAATATACAAATCTCCACATGGATCAATGTCATGGCAAGTTCCAAAATCTGGGACCTATTTTCAGTATGTGAAGTACAGAAATAACTGGATGTGCTTAGTTGGAATAGCATCTCAAAGCTGGTTGAAGGGGGTCATCACGAAGAAACATGTCGCCGAGTTTCAAGATTCTCAATCTGATGATAAAAAGGCGACCTACATCCTGACAGACCGTCCAAAGGCTGTACTAAAATCTAAAGGAAATTATATGCCAGGTGTAGAAAAAACAAAGCTTGGCCCGTGGTGGCTTAGGCGGTCATTTGATTCTGTATATAACGTTGTTACTGATGAAAGTGGGGATCACGGAGACATTGATGAAGCCTTTACCATATTTGTTGTTCATCTTTGGGACACTGTCCGGAATGATGAAGTAAAGGATCTTGTCTTGGGTAGCTATGACCCCTCGGTCCTTGCCACAAATTACCTAGGGACTGGCCCTGTTGGACTTATGAAAAAATGGCAAAGGTGTTCTACACGAGCAATCAACTCCATTGAGAAAAATGAACCTTACCAAATCCAGCATGATACTAGTCCGACCTCAGCTTCTGAGCTGCTTCAGGTTGTAAGGGTTCTTTACCGAGGTGATCAAGATTGTACACCAGTCAATGATGATTCGATGCCAATTAAGTTGAATGGTGTGGATGAGCTTAGGCACGGGGACCAGGAAGGAGAAGATCCAGCTCCCGACAGAGACATGCATGCAAGTGGCTCCAGCTCTTCTACTCCAAAATATCCCAACTGGGTTCTTGATAGCTCATCGGCGTTCAACGAACAGCAACAACAACAACATCATGGTACAGATCTTGTCCATATACATATTGATTATCAGTTTCTCACCCATGGTTTTGTACTGACATGTATCTTGTAGACCAAGGACAAATAAGTTATGCCTGGGCGAGCAAGATGGCCTCGACTGTTGCTGTTGAAGATGTTAGTTATATCAGGGCCAATGACACGTCTTGTAGCACTGGTGGTAAGTGAGATAAAGTCTGCATCTCGTAGTCTTAAAGCCAAATAATTTACTTATTCTACTCAATTGTAGATGTTCTACAAGCATATAATTTATTCTCCTATTTAGGTGAAGGGTAACCACACAATGACTATAGTGTTCATTTGTTGATGATCTGTTTGTCATTTCGAGCTCTACAATTGATTTGTTTTTCTGTGTGGTATACATTAGCTAGTTGTAAGGCAATTATCTCCTGATGATTCTTTGAATCTGCTGTTGATATCATCTTGCTGGTGAATACTGTAGGCTTCTTTACTGAGGAAAGGACAGAAAATACCGATCTGAAAAGAACTGAAAGGTTGCCCCCTCTTCCATTTTTTGGACATTTAAAGGAAGTGCAGCTGCACAGTGATGAACTTAAAGAACATATCAAGCACCAATGTGCTAATCATGTGAAATACACTGCTTATGGTGGCTCTAGCAGAGAATTTGATGGTGGTTTTACCATAGCTAGGTCAGCAAAAGAGCCTATTGCCTGGAGGGCCAAAAGCTTGGTTTGTGATTCTCAGATGTTCGACTTTACAATGTTGATAGCTTTTGGTAGCTAGATGCTAATCTGTTTAACTGCATTTCAGGTTGGGAGCCATGTAGCTTTCTGCTTAATGGAAAACTTCACTGATCTGCAAAATACTGGTACCAACGTGCTAATACTCTCAGCTCTCTCACTTGATCACGTGAGAGAATTTATTCTTGTTGAGGCCAAGAAGCCCTGTGATGTTGCAGAGGTAAACAACTGGATCCGTTCATTATAAGATGCTGTTTAAGTTCTATGCATAAATAAGTAATGCTTTTTTTCTTCTTCTAATTTTAGCACAGTTAAATTCAGTTCGCTCTTCTGTATAACTTATGAAACTGGAAGCTCAAAAAGGAGATGAGCTTTTCAGTTGATATTAATAAAAATATTTTTATACTGTAATCAACGAAATGCTTTTACTTCCAAGGTTTATCAACATATGTGATGTAGTTTGTTGGGCTGTGCGTGTGCATTTGTTGATGCAGAGGCCAGGGGAGCAATCTGTTTCATTATCTAAGAGCTTTTTTTGGGCCATCCACCCTTGTTCTTATACCACAATGCACATTTGAGTTTTCAGGATAATAGTGCAGATGCTGGACGGAAAAGAGTGTTGATAAAACTTAGACCAAAAGTTGATCACAAAGCAATTTTTAAAAAAAGTTGCAATGCTCTGTCACCTTATTTTTTGTATTTTAATTTTCTTTTCTGACAGTAAAAGCCGCCTGACATATTTAGTTGTCCTTTCAATTTGTACTTTCTTAGTTGATATTGTCTGAAGGTACTATAACATGTATAGTTCCTATCTATCTTGTGGTCATAAAGTTACTTAAGCTAGTTTTCACTATGCATTGATCCATACTTGCAAAATTCTTCAAATAAGAAGTGCATCCAAATTAGTATTTCGGGATCCTCTTGCATCAAGTTTGGGGCTACATCTTTGTCATGGGAACTTGACATGCCAATATTGCATTGTAATACAATGAGAATTATGATACGCGTGGAACCCTGTGGTGCCTATGGTTATTCTGTTCCGGTGTAATATGCTGATATGAAGAACTAATTTTAACGCACCTGTTGGGTTCCCCTTGCATCTACCATTATTTAGCTCACGAATCTGCTCTTTCAACAACAATTTGTCCCCCCCCCCCCCCCCCCCCCCCCCCCCCCCGTGGCACAATTTTGTTCTGCCTAACAGTTTGAATTGCCCCCCGCAAAAAAAAACAGTTTGAATTGGCACCACATTGCTGCTGCTATGTTTCCACTTGTTAATAGTAGTTTTTAGATGCGAGGAAAAGAAACTGAATTTTATGTTATGTGACATGTAGGCCAAGAGCAAGAGAGTGACTGACGGACCAGCAAAATGGTATCCCCCGCAGCTGCAAAATACTGTTGCTGTCGCACTGGTGGAGAGTGGGAAGAGGCTGCGTCTGGTAGCTCTGAAACTAAATATCTGCTTATCTTTTATGCTCGTGTTTAGGTGAAGAATGGCAAAGTGGTCCTTGCGAAATCAATATTTGTCGTGCTAACTAAATTGGTCTCATGTGTTGTGTGACATTATGAGCTAAACAATTGACCTGTTCTTTTTTTCTTTTCTTCTTCTTCTTTTTGTATGGTACCTCGTATGCTGCTTATGTTCCAGTTTCTCTTGTAGGCGAGTTCCGCTATGGCGGTAGCAGTTGGGGAACTTGCAGGTGAAGCAGAAACATGGGCAGTGGTTACAGATACAGGAAGGACAGAAATGAGAAGATGGCCATTCAATCAAGATGGATGCAGTTGCTGGCCTGAAGCTGCTGATTGCGATGCAAAGAGGAAAGAAAGCACCCAAGGAGAGGAAGCTTTCACAGCTGGGGGAGTGGAGGCGACGATGAACCATCTGGTGGAGATGATCAGGCAGGAAGGGAAGGTGGACACAGCGAATGCAGTGAACTCAGCAGTGGCGCTAAATAAGTCCACCATGTGGGGTCTTCTCCTGGCAATGCGAAGACTGGAGCTGGATCTCGTCGCCATGAAGACGAACATGAACTTGCGGTTTGGTCACGGAGAATCCACGGAGTGGATCAGAAGCTGGTGATCCTGAGAGAGAAAGTATGAAAGCGCAAGTAGAAAGTATGAAAAACTCGATACTCACTCCACACTTGTCTGCTGCTCCAGATATGCCGGCGTCTCGGCCATGCTGCTCGAACTCATGAACCACTCGCTACTGGTAAAACGAGTCACCGATCTTCTGGTACTGTCGGTAATAGCCTACTCCTACCTGATTTGTTCTATCGCGCAGATCCAAGGAGCGAATTAAGCTGCGCATGTGTGTGTGTGTGTGTGTGTGTGTGTGTGTGTGTGTGTGTGTGTGTGTGTGTGATGCCCAATTCATCAATGTGATTGCAGAATGATATGTCATATGTGTGTATGCATTTTATTCCGTGGGAAGAATGAGATGATTATGGTTGCAATAGTAGGCTAGCCAACAGCTTACCTGTTCCCGTTGAATCCGTCCCGGGGCGACCTCGGTCCTCGCCAGATCTAGCTGGTTCACAGTTTCGCAGCCGGAGTTGTGGCGGCTCGACGGCGGCAGCGGTGGAGTTGGAGGTTGCACCACTGGAGGCAAGCTCCGGTGACTGGACAGAGGCGAGCGGCGGCAAGCAAGCAAGCAGGCCAGGGGTGAGCTGAGGCCATGGCCCCGACGAGCACGCCGACGCGAGCTGCGGGGGAATAGCTGAGGCAAGCCAGAGCAGAAAGCGCAACCACTCTCTGTTTCTCTTGTCTTGTGACCTGGGGTGAAACCCATCCACAGTACAGTCAACGAGATTGTTCCGCCTCGACACGTACAGTCACCGGAATGTCTATGTCACGCCTTCTTGGCTTCTTCCAACGTGCCATACGCTTGACCACCCAGCATGACATGACAGTGAGCGCCGCGGGCTCGGACCGGAGCACGGCCGCCTACATTCTTTTTTCTTTTATTGAAAAAGGAGGTTAAATCCCGGTCTCTGCATCAATCGATGCATGCAGCCATCTTTATTAATTATTTCACGAGAATCTGACAAGAACATACATTAAATAACCCGAAGCCACCACTCACACCTACAAACTTGATAATGTGGAGTGCTCTCGCTCTCCATATCTGTAGCCGATGTCGTCGCCAATCCATCCATCTAACGTACCGGTGCAGCAGAGCTAAAGTGTACATCACGTGCACACGTTTTAGAAGCCGCCATCATCATCAAACCGTTGTCCCATCTTCAGGAGAGAGATCCACATCATTCTTGCCAGTCCGGCCATCCGTCGACGCCACCACGGCGTCCAACGACTCCACCGCTCTGCGCTCGTCCATCCCAACGCGGACACTCTGGAAGATTTGTCGTGCGTAGCACCTACCGACTAGGCATAACACAGCGTAGCACCTGTCGGCCAAGCATGACTTGACATCTCTTACCAGATGCATCTGACACGGTTAGAATGTTGCTCCTCCTGCCAACCTCCACACCATTGCCGCTGTTGGAGCTGACACGCGGAGCCCTTCACCCATAGCAACTCTCCCCCGAACGCCCAAGCCTCCCAAGACGGCGCCTCCATGGAGGTTGCGACGCAAAGGGCGCCGCCGCCGTCCAATCCAAGATGGATTTTGGACTTTCGTCTGGGAAAGGGTCAGAGGTGGACAGGAGGGACCTTGGCTTCGCCTTCAAGAAGGGTAACGACGTCGAAGTCGTCGCCGATGCGCCGACCAAAGTTTCCTCCGGTCCTCATCCAGTACCACAAATCTCCATCTGCGTCGGATCTAGCAGAAGCCATGACACGAAAACTCCAGAGAGGGAGGCACCATAAGGCTCAACGCCTCCGGCATAAATTCATCCAGGTGCCGGATCAATGAAGATCCAACTTGGTCAGCGACGAAAGCCGCCATCCTGCGCTGGCCGACGGCGTTCGGGCGCCGAATCCCGAAGGATCTGACCCGAAACCAACGACGCACGTGACCACCAGATCCAGCGGCCGCACCACGCCACGAACACGAACCCCAGCAACCGACGCGCAGCGCACGCGGCGGCCAGGATCCATATGCAGCGTCGCCGCAACCCGCACAAGTCCGGCGCCTCCTCTCGAACGGTCGTCCCACGCCAGCCTATTCACGCGAGGGGGAAGGGAGCCCCGCCGCCGTCCCTGCCGGCCAGGCTTCGCCCGGCAGTGCTACTGGCGGCGGCGAGGGTGAAGGAGAGGCGGGGGAGTACGGGCGCCGGCGGCTAGGGTTTTGTAACGCCCCAGATCCGATGCGCCAGGTGTCCGCCAGTTATTCGCCGTCATTGCCATGTCGTTTGCTTGCGTGTTGCATTTTATCATGTCATCATGTGCATTCCATTTTGCATACGTGTTCGTCTCATGCATCCGAGCATTTTCTCCGTTGTCCGTTTTGCGATCCGGCACTCCTATGTCCTCCAGCGTTCCCTTTTTGTCTCTCGTTGTGAGTGGGTGTTAAACTTTCTCGGAATGGCCCGAGGATTGTCATGCGGCCTCGGTATACCACCGGTAGACCGTCTGTCAAGTTTCATGCCATTTGGAGGTCGTTTGGTACTCCAACGGTTAACCGGGTAACCGTAAAAGCCTCCTTCTCTTTGCAGCCCAACACCCTTCCAAAGTGGCCCAAAACCCATCTAACTCCCCTCCATGATCTCGGTCGTTCGATCACGATCGCGTGGCCTAAAACCGCTCCTCATTTGGACTCTCCTAGCTCCCTCTACCTATAAATATGTGTTCTCCCCGAAATTCCGCAGTCCAAACCCCCGAAACCCTAGATTTTTCCCCTCCGCGCCGCGCCGGACATGTCCGTCCCCGTCCGGACGCGTCTGCCGCCGCCCTCATCCAATCAGCCCCTGCCACGTGGCACCGTCGCCGCCGGGCGCCTCCGCAGCTTCGCCGCAGCCCGCCGGGACCTGTCCGCGGCCCGCCCGGGCCGGATCTGGGCCCGAGCTGCCATTGCGCCCCACCGCCCGTGCCTGGCGCCCGACCTCGCCGCCGGCGTGCGTCCCCGCCGCCGAGCGCCGTCGCCACCGGTGCGCCTGCGCCTCCTCGTCGAGCCCCGCCGCCGACCTCCGCCTCGTCGACCCCGCCGCCGGCGCCGCCCGTCGCCGCGCCTCCGTGGAGAAGCTCCGCCGCCGCCTTCGCTCGCCAGGCGCGCCGCCCACCATGGCCAAGCTCGCCAAGCTCCGCTGCAGGCCGGACCTCGCCGCGCCCCGCCTCCGGCCACCGGCGCCGCCCCGGCCTCCTCCACCCAGTCCGACCGGCCCCGTCCCGCCGGCGCCCCTTCCGGCCACTTTGCTTCGCCGCCCCTGCCATCTCCGGCGAGCCCGCCTCGCCTTGAAGTCCGTGCCATCCGATCCAGATCTGAACCGCCGAAGGTTGACTTTCCCCCCTCCAAAATTCCACTAAGTCCCGAATATTTCAGTATTATCATGCCTTGTTCATCATGCCATATCTCTGCATCCGTAGCTCCGTTTCGTGCGTGTAATATGTCAAATTGTTCGCCTCGATGAGTACTTCATTTCATTCCATTGCATCATGTTCATTTGAGGTCATCTTGATGTCTGAATCATCATTGCAAGAGTGCTTCATGATATTGTCTGCTGTCTGTTAACAGAACTTGCTCTTTTGTCATTTTTGCCATGATTGATGTGTGCATCCTATGAGGTTGATGTCTACGTGTGTTTTGATCTATGCTATGTCTTCTTTACAGAGGTGCTTATCATGTATTTTTGTGATCAATGTGGTGACTAGCACAAGCATGCAAACTAGGCATTGTGATGTTGCTGATTTTAGTCCCTGTTCTGCTGTTATTTTGATGCCATGTAAACATGATGCTACAGAGAGATCCATGCATATTTTGAGATACTTCAGTAAGGATGTTTTGAACAAATGGTTATTCTCTATACATCCCTGCCCCTGTTTGCTATTATGGAGTAGTCTAGCATGTTATTTTCGCGCTCTACTTTTGCTTCAAAATGTTTCCTGGCAGATTGTTTACATGTTATTCAATTTTGCCAAGGTTGTTGTAGTTGATCCTTGCATGCTATGAACTTGTTCTTGCCTTGGTTTGTTTCATAAACATGTCTTCTTACTGTTGGTTGCCTTGTCATGCCATGTATTGCTCTGTAGTGAGTTGCACAAGCTCATTTACATGCCTTCATAATTCTGTTTCTGCCATGTATGAATCTGTAATATAACTTGTCATGTTTACGTGGGTGCCATCATATTTTCTAATCCTTTTTGGCTCATGGTCAGTAAGGGACTTTTGATCTATGCAATTAGTAGGTTCATTCCATGCCTTTGTTTGCCATGATAAGTTCCTGTAACATGCTGGTTGATAGCTGTAAACATTGCAACCTGATGTTATTTTCTGCAAAGTCTGAATTGTTATTATTTGCAATCTTACCATGTGTGTTTGAGTATGTTCTAGTGATCTATGGAGATAGCTCAGTGTTCATGTTTTGTTATGCTTTACCTGTACATCATGCCCATGCCTTTTGTTTTCATATTGTGGTACTGTAGCATGTTGTTTTGGTGCTTGCAATATGCCTAGTTGCTGTTTTGGACAGATTGTTGCTATAACTTGTATAGTGTGCATGTGTTGAACCGTTGCTCCGTTTTGAGTGTGCTCTATATGAAACTTGCTTGATTTTGCATGTAGTTTCATATTATCATGTTGCATCCTTGTTTTGAGGTGTTTGCTTGATGTTTGTATGCATTTCGCATCAATGCCATGTTTAACTTGTTTTGCTCATATCTTCTAGGCCGTAGCTCCGAATCTAATTGAACTTTATATGTAACTTGACTAGAATCTCGTGTAGATCATCTTTGTGCATCTTAACTTGCTGTTTAACAACCTGAACATAAGGTTTATTCAGATCTGGACCAACTTCGAAATATGCATATGAGAACTTACCGGAATTGTTATATGTTGTTCCCGGCCTCATTTAAACTTGCCTTGATGTGTTGCTCTTGTTTGCATCATCTCTTGCCATGAGTAGCTTCATGTAGTCTTGTCTTGCATCATGCTTGTTTGTGCATCATGTCTTGTTCATGTGTGGTGTGTTTACCATGTTGTGTGCTTCTTCTCGATAGTTCCCGTTTCGTTGTGATCGTGAGGATTCGTTCATCTACGCTTGGTTCGGCTTCATCCATTCGTCTTCTTCATGGACTCGTTCTTCTTCCTTGCGGGATTTCAGGCAAGATGACCGCTACCCTGGATCTCACTACTATCATTGCTATGCTAGTTGTTTCGTTCTATCGCTATGCTGCGCTACCTATCACCTGTTTATCAAGCCTCCCATATTGCCATGAACCTCTAACCTTTGACACCTTTCCTATGCAAACCGTTGTTTGGCTATGTTACCGCTTTGCTCAGCCCTCTTATAGCGTTGCTAGTTGCAGGTGAAGTTGAAGATTTCTCCATGGTGGACAAGATTTTGGTTGGGATATCACAATATCTCCTATATTATTAATGCATCTATATACTTGGTAAAGGGTGGAAGACTTGGCCTTTTGCCTGGTGTTTTGTTCCACTCTTGCCGCCCTAGTTTCCGTCATACCGGTGTTATGTTCCCGGATTTTGCGTTCCTTACGCGGTCGGGTGATTTATGGGACCCCCTTGACAGTTCACTTTGAATAAAACTCCTCCAGCAAGGCCCAACCTTGGTTTTACCATTTGCCTCACCACCACCTATACCTTTCCCTTGGGTCGGCCAACCCGAGGGTCATCTTTATTTTAGCCCCCCTGGACCAGTGCTTGTCTAAGTGTTGGTCCGAACAGAGTAGACTGCGGGGCCCCCTCGGGGAAACTCGAGGTTTGGTTTTACTCGTAGGATGTCTCATCCGATGTTGCCCTGAGAACGAGATATGTGCAGCTCCTATCGGGATTGTCGGCGCATCTGGCGGCTTTGCTGGTCTTGTTTTACCATTGTCGAAATGTCTTGTAAACCGGGATTCCGAGTCTGATCGGGTCTTCCTGGGAGAAGGAATATCCTTCGTTGATCGCGAGAGCTTATCATGGGCTAAGTTGGGACACCCCTATAGGGTATAATCTTTCGAAAGCCGTGCCTGCGGTTATAGGCAGATGGGAATTTGTTAATGTCCGGTTGTAGATAACTTGACACCAGATCCGAATTAAAACGCATCAACCGTGTGTGTAGCCATGATGGTCTCTTTTTGGCGGAGTCCGGAAAGTGAACACGATTTCTGTGTTATGTTTGACGTAAGTAGGAGTTCAGGATCACTTCTTGATCATTACTAGTTGACGACCGTTCCGCTTGTTCTCTTCTCGCTCTTATTTGCGTATGTTAGCCACCATATATGCTTAGTCACTGCTGCAACCTCACCACTTTACCCCTTCCTTTCCCTTTAAGCTTTGCTAGTCTTGATACCCATGGTAATGGGATTGCTGAGTCCTTGTGGCTCACAGATTACTACAACAATAGTTGCAGGTACAGGTTATGCGATGCTCATGATGCGAGAGCGATGTTTGCTTGTGTTGGAGTTCTTCTTCTCCTTCTTCTTCGATCAGGGGATAGGTTCCAGGTCGGCAGCCTGGGCTAGCAGGGTGGATGTCGTTTGAGTTTCTGTTTGTGTTTCATCCGTAGTCGGATGATGCTCTTATGTATTGTGATGTTGTATTCGTGTGGCATTGTATGCCTTTTGTATGTATCCCTATCTATTATGTAATGTTGATGTAATGATATCCACCTTGCAAAAGCGTTTCAATATGCGGGTCTATCCTTGGTGGGACCTTTGAGTTCCTTTTGGATAGGGTCGCATATTGGGCGTGACAAGTTGGTATCAGAGCCTCGACCGACCCTAGGAGCCCCCTTGATTGATCGTGTAGTTTGGCCGTTGTTGAGTCTAGAAGAAAACTGTTTTCGGAGTCTAGTTATATTGGAGAGTAGGAATTCTTTTTACTCCTCAGCCCCTTCGTCGCTCTGGTGAGGAATCTTGACATAGGTGTTTTGAATTACTCCTCTTCCCCTTCAAATTTTTCTTTAGGTTCACGCAGTTGGTTTTCCGATCGTTGGTTCTCGGCTCTTGTGATCCGGTGCATTTCTCATCAGTTGACTCGAGCCTCTTCATCTTTGAGTTCAATCCTCAGTTGTTTTCTTTCCCACCCACCCTTCTTCTTCTCAGAACCGGAGCCCGTAATCGAATATCCATCCTACTCGTGCGAAGTCTTTGTTTTCTTTCCTCAATGATTTCAACCGGTGTTTTCTCTTCAAGATATTCGTCGTTTCTCCTTCCAAGTTGATTTTGTCTTCCCGCCCTCCCACCCTTTTCTTCCCGGAGTCTGACTCTCTCTCGTCCATCTATCTCATTCGTGCGGAACCTCTTTAGTCTTTCGTAAATTATTTCAAACGGTGAATTCTCGTCTCAGTGGACATTCTTCATCTCTTTTTCCTTTTCCGGTGGATTCAATTCAAGTTTTTCGGTAGTGATTATATTCTTTCCCTCGGCTCAAGTGTTTTCCTTGCTCGTTTGCATCTCGCCATTCAATCATTCCCGAGTTCAAGACATCTCAGAAGATTCGTCTGTGTTCCAATTAATTTGAGGTTGTCACCTCATTCAAATATTTCAATTGTTCCGGTGCATCAACTATCTGTTCAACAATCCCTTTTCAACGGTGTTATCTCTTCAGTGGGCCTTAACCCACAGGTCTTTTCCCAGGATCTTACCTGACTCTTCTAATTTTCCCTGGAGTTATTCTCAAATTCTTTTCAAAGTGTGACGTAAGAATGAATTTCATCAGTCAGATGCCATCTCCAAGATCGCTTTCAAATTCTTTTCATCTTTGGTTCAACCCCTTCACTTTTCATTCTTCGGAGTATCTCAGTAATTTTGGTGGTGTTTCTCGTCGTCTTTCTCAGATTTGAAGATAGAAGAAGCGTTTTCCTCTAATTGTGTCCGTTTCTCTCGAAGTTTCGCGGTTCTAGCCTCATGTTATCCTCTCGAATTATTCCATTTTGTCAGAAATTCTTTTCTTAGCCATCCGGAGTATTTCAGGAGTTGTTCTCCTGTTTCTTTTCACCGGAGGCCATCATTCCAGTTATCGTTCTCTATTATCCCGGTGCTTCTGTCGAATATACTGTAATCAGCTCGTCATCTCTTTGTTCTTGTGCATCTAAATCTCCTCAAGCATATTTTCTCTTCTAATTCTCTCTGGTGATTCATTCTCTTTCGTCAGTCATTTCCGAATTCTTACGGTGGTTCATTCAGATTCTTTTTCCTTTGTCACCATATTAATTCATTCGTTCTTTCCAATCCTACCGGTGGTTCATGAAGACCTTCTCAAGTTTTGTGCTATCCCCCCTCAATCCTCTTCCAAGAAGAATAAGTAGTATGCAAAAATCCATTGCTTGTCATCAATTTAATTTGATGAAGGATAAGCATACAATAAATCTTATTCTTATTTCATCAGAGTGAATAATCCCTTCCTTCGGAGTTTGTTCGTGAGGAATAAATTCTAATTCCAAGTGCCTTCATCTTTTCTTTTCCGGAGTTCAATTTCCTCAGTCATTTCGTCGGAACCTCCATCTAAATCACCGCAAGGCTCATCTTATTCTTTATTCCTTCATTCTATCTCATCATCCTTTCGTACCGGAGTTCTTCATGGTGGTTCTTATGATTTAATTCATTCTTTCAAGAGTTCATCAAGATTTTGTTGGTGGAGTTCAAGTATCTATTCTTCTCATCTCGAAGTGCAATTAAGTCTCCGTATTCTTTTGAAGTGCAGTTTTGCATTTCTTCGTTCTTCTAAGCTATCCAATCATTTCCGTTTGTGGTCGGTTATCACCTCATAATTTCGAGATGTTATCCATAAGTCCACGACAAGCTTATTCTTTCGTTGTTGATTTTCTCAACAACTCTGTTCAACCCTTCCTTCTAAATTATTTTGATTCCATTCTTCAATTCTTCCGGAGGCTTTGCGTTGTTCATCTCATCAAGTGCCATCCCATCGTGTGAAGTTCTTGTTCTATTCCTTCAATTTTCAGACGGAGTGCTGCCTAATCCTTTCAGTCTTATTCGTTTCTTATCTTGTTCTAACCGGAGTGCTTTCATAGTCTATCTGATTCCGTGAGCTTTCGATTCTCGTCATTCTCGTCGTTCCTCTCTTCTTCTCGAGTGCTCTCGATTCTTTGCTTCTTCTCTTGAGTTCTTGCTTCACCTCATCCTTTTCCCTTCCGTCTCGGTCCTAAGATCTCGGGACGAGATCTCTTGTTAGTGGAGGAGTGTTGTAACGCCCCGGATCTGATGCGCCAGGTGTCCACCAGTTATTCACCGTCGTTGCCATGTCGTTTGCTTGCGTGTTGCATTTTATCATGTCATCATGTGCATTCCATTTTGCATACGTGTTCGTCTCATGCATCCGAGCATTTTCCCCGTTGTCCGTTTTGCAATCCGGCACTCCTATGTCCTCCGGCGTTCCCCTTTTGTTTCTCGTTGTGATGGGTGTTAAACTTTCTCGGAATGGCCCAAGGCTTGCCATGCGGCCTCGGTATACCACCGGTAGACCGCCTGTCAAGCTTCGTGCCATTTGGAGGTCGTTTGGTACTCCAACGGTTAACCGGGTAACCGTAAAAGCCTCCTTCTCTTTGCAGCCCAACACCCTTCCAAAGTGGCCCAAAACCCATCTAACTCCCCTCCATGCTCTCGGTCGTTCGATCACGATCGCGTGGCTAAAAACTGCTCCTCATTTGGACTCTCCTAGCTCCCTCTACCTATAAATATGTGTTCTCCCCGAAATTCCGTAGTCCAAACCCCCGAAACCCTAGATTTTTCCCCTCCGCGCCGCGCCGAACATGTCCGTCCCCGTCCGGACGCGTCCGCCGCCGCCCTCATCCAATCAGCCCCTGCCACGTGGCACCGCCGCCGCCGGGCGCCTCCGCAGCTTCGCCGCAGCCCGCCGGGGCCCGTCCGCGGCCCGCCCGGGCCGGATCTGGGCCCGAGCTGCCATCGCGCCTCGCCGCCCGTGCCTGGCACCCGACCTCGCCGCCGGCGTGCGTCCCCGCCGCCGAGCGCCGTCGCCACCGGTGCGCCCGCGCCTCCTCGTCGAGCCCCGCCGCCAACCTCCGCCTCGTCGACCCCGCCGACAGCGCCGCCCGTCGCCGCGCCTCCGTGGAGAAGCTCTGCCACCGCCTTCGCTCGCCAGGCGCGCCGCCCGCCATGGCCGAGCTCGCCAAGCTCCACTGTGGGCCGGACCTCGCCGCGCCCCGCCTACGGCCACCGGCGCCGCCCCCGGCCTCCTCCGCCCAGTCCGGCCGGCCCCGTCCCACCGGCGCCCCTTCCGGCCACTTTGCCTTGCCGCCCCTGCCATCTCCGGTGAGCCCGCCTCGCCTCGAAGTCCGTGCCGTACGATCCAGATCTGAACCGCCGAAGGTTGACTTTCCCCCCTCCAAAATTCCACTGTCCCGAATATTTCAGTATTATCATGCCTTGTTCATCATGCCGTATCTATGCATCCGTAGCTCCGTTTCGTGCGTGTATTATGTCAAATTGTTCGTCTCGACGAGTACTTCATTTCATTCCATTGCATCATGTTTATTTGAGGTCATCTTGATGCCTGAATCATCGTTGCAAGAGTGCTTCATGATATTGTCTGCTGTCTGTTAACAGAACTTGCTCTTTTGTCATTTTTGCCATGATTGATGTGTGCATCCTATGAGGTTAATGTCTACATGTGTTTTGATCTATGCTATGTCTTCTTTACAGAGGTGCTTACCATGTATTTTTGTGATCAATGTGGTGACTAGCACAAGCATGCAAACTAGGCATCGTGATGTTGCTGATTTTAGTCCCTGTTCTACTGTTATTTTGATGCCATGTAAACATGATGCTACAGAGAGATCCATGCATATTTTGAGATACTTCAGTAAGGATGTTTTGAACAAATGGTTATTCTTTATACATCCCTGCCCCTGTTTGCTATTATGGAGTAGTCTAGCATGTCATTTTCGTGCTCTACTTTTGCTTCAAAATGTTTCCTGGCAGATTGTTTACATGTTATTCAATTTTGCCAAGGTTGTTGTAGTTGATCCTTGCATGCTATGAACTTGTTCTTGCCTTGGTTTGTTTCATAAACATGTCTTCTTACTGTTGGTTGCCTTGCCATGCCATGTATTGCTCTGTAGTGAGTTGCACAGGCTCATTTACATGCCTTCATAATTCTGTTTCTGCCATGTATGAATCTGTAATATAACTTGCCATGTTTACGTGGGTGCCATCATATTTTCTAATCCTTTTTGGCTCATGGTCAGTAAGGGACTTTTGATCTATGCAATTAGTAGGTTCATTCCATACCTTTGTTTGCCATGATAAGTTCTTGTAACATGTTGTTTGATAGCTGTAAACATTGCAACCTGATGTTATTTTCTGCAAAGTCTGAATTGTTATTATTTGCAATCTTACCATGTGTGTTTGAGCATGTTCTAGTGATTTATGGAGATAGCTCAGTGTTCATGTTTTGTTATGATTTACCTGTACATCATGCCCATGCCTTTTGTTTTCATATTGTAGTACTGTAGCATGTTGTTTTGGTGCTTGCAATATGCCTAGTTGCTGTTTTGGACAGATTGTTGCTATAACTTGTATAGTGTGCATGTGTTGAACCGTTGCTCCGTTTTGAGTGTGCTCTATATGAAACTTGCTTGATTTTGCATGTAGTTTCATATTATCATGTTGCATCCTAGTTTTGAGGTGTTTGCTTGATGTTTGTATGCATTTCGCATCAATGCCATGTTTAACTTGTTTTGCTCATATCTTCTAGGCCGTAGCTCCGAATCTAATTGAACTTTATATGTAACTTGACTAGAATCTCGTGTAGATCATCTTTGTGCATCTTAACTTGCTGTTTAACAACCTGAACATAAGGTTTATTCAGATCTGGACCAACTTCGAAATATGCATATGAGAACTTCTTGATCATTACTAGTTGACGACCGGGAAGTGAACACGGTTTCTGTGTTATGTTTGACGTAAGTAGGAGTTCAGGATCACTTCTTGATCATTATTAGTTGACGACCGTTCCGCTTGTTCTCTTCTCGCTCTTATTTGCGTATGTTAGCCACCATATATGCTTAGTCGCTGCTGCAACCTCACCACTTTACCCCTTCCTTTCCCTTTAAGCTTTGCTAGTCTTGATACCCATGGTAATGGGATTGCTGAGTCCTCGTGGCTCACAGATTACTACAACAACAGTTGCAGGTACAGTTTATGCGATGCCCATGACGCGAGAGCGATGTTTGCTTGTGTTGGAGTTCTTCTTCTGCTTCTTCTTCGATCAGGGGATAGGTTCCAGGTCGGCAGCCTAGGCTAGCAGGGTGGATGTCGTTTGAGTTTCTGTTTGTGTTTCATCCGTAGTCGGATGATGCTCTTATGTATTGTGATGCTGTATTCGTGTGGCATTGTATGCCTTTTGTATGTATCCCTATCTATTATGTAATGTTGATGTAATGATATCCACCTTGCAAAAGCGTTTCAATATGCGGGTCTATCCTTGATGGGACCTTCGAGTTCCTTTTGGATAGGGTCGCATATTGGGCGTGACAGGTTTCCCCCTGGTCGCCCGCGGGGGCGACACGAGGGGGTACGAGGGGGGCGAAAGCTCCTGACGGTGAAGAGCACGACGCTGATGGCAACCGGCAGGGCTCCCATTCCCTAGGACTCTCGGCCGAAATCGTCTGGTGATGGAACTGCGGGCGTGTTTGGTTACCTGCATCGTTTTTTGACCATTTGCATACTTGTCTTGGTTGGGCTTGATAGAACATATGCGGGCAAAAACCAACATATGCATGTTGATTAGTTGTCTGCATGTCCTCTCCCTGCATCATAGTGACGCCTCTATGCAATGTATTTGGTTGCTCGCATTGTATGTGCTCACACGAGTGCACATTGTTTGCTTACACACGAGCATGAGTTGTGCTCACCTTGTACCTTACTTGGTGAGCTTACCAATACCACTACACCTTACACACGATCACACCGAGCACACCAACTCCATAGCACTGCTATGAGGATGAACTGGACAAAGATGATGAAGTTCTTCAGCCCTAACAGTTGATCCACCTTGCCAACCTCAACCATGCTGCATGAATGCTCTCGCACATACTTGGAGTAAGCATCTTCTGCCGCCTGCCTAGTCTTAAACCCTCCTCTGTGGTTGCTATCGCCGTACCCTAAAACTTGTTTGTTGCAAGCTTCCTATGAACTGTAAAACCCTGGAACCCTACCTTTGTGCAAACTACATAAACATGCAGTGCATCCCTGCTAGAAGATCAGAGCCCCCTCCCCCCCCCGCGGCTCCCGCGTCATCCTCCTAGGGCGACTTGGGGGCGACTAGGGCTTCCCCCCGGTGTCGCCGCCCACTCCAGCCTCCCCTCCCCTTGCCGCCACCTGAGGTATGCCAGGCAAGCCTAGGAGGCCGCCGATGAAGGTGGCGGCGAGGCTCCCCGTCGCTTCGCCCCACGACGAAGGACCCCAGACGCGGGGGCGGCAGCCCCGGACGGTGAGACGACGCAACCTTCGCGGCAAGTGGCGTGCGTGGGATGCGCCGGACAACCTCCTTGGCTGCTTGGGCAGCAAGGAGTCAGTAGGAGGTGGTCGTGGCGTGGGCTTCTTCCACTCCAGATCTGAAGGTTGTGCTTTTCTCCTCCTCTGTTTCACTCCCCCCCCCCTTCGGATGTGTCCGATCTATGGCTGTTGCTACCAATTCCGGTGTTGACGGGGTGATGGTGGTATAGGATTGCGTCCGGGGAAATCCCTTGGCCAGTTCTCCGGCCACGGCAGTGACGGCACGTGCGCGCGTAGTTTTTCTCCCTGGAGGCGCCACTAAGGACCTATTCTATCCAAACCCGTCCTAGATCCCGGGTGAAAGCCCAAAACCCGTCCCGGGTTGGGCGGCGGCGGCGCCCTGCGCGTAGTTCTCTTCTTGGAGACGCCGCATGGGGCTCTCTGGTTCTTCGGGGGAGTGGTGCTTGAGGTTGGAGAGCACTCGTCGGCGGCGAGCCCAAGGGGTGATTTTTTTGTGTAGGGTGTGTGTTCCTGAATGTGTGTGCCTTTCTTTGGAGTGGTGCTCTGCGGCGGCAAGGTCATGGTTGTGCCCTTGTGGCTCTTCGCCTGAGCCGGGGTGGAGGAGGATAGGGTTCCCCTTCTCATCGACAGCCCCACGACGTGCACAGTAGATCCCTGGCTCTTCTTGTACGAACACTGGAGCGACACCTAGTGCCTCCATTCTTCACCCCTGGTGCTTTGCAGTTTGTTTCTTTGATGATCCTCCCTGTAGCTTTCCTTCTGTTTCTCGATTGTCCAAGGAAGGTGACAGAGTAGCGGATGTGTGTGTGTGTGTCTACGGTGTGGCGAGGACCGCTAGCTTGCTTGCTTTGGTGTGTCGGCCGACGCCTGCTCTAGCTCTCGGGTGAGTGCCCAACGATCCGACGGTGCGGCACCTTCGAGCCTAGGCGAGAGGATAGGGTTCTTCTTTGGCGTTGGAAGACATGTGCTCGTTTGTCCGAAGCTCCATGGTCAGGCGGCTCTCGATGCTTTCATGCTAATGACTGATCCTCGATGCTACTTTTTTTTTCTTGTCTTTGGTCCTGGGGTGCAACGGGCTTCGACACTACTTGCAGGATTTTCTCGTGTATTTTCTTGGGGTGTAGTAGCGTGCGTTGCGTTGTATGCTGCTCAGGCAGCTCCCATTTATCTTTCGGTCGCTCATGCTTGGTGGCCTTGTGTAATCCTGACTAGTTGATGCCTTTGTTAATTCAAAGTCGGGCTTTCCTTGAGCCTCCGTTCTAAAAAAAGTGCATCCCTGCTAACGTGTACGCATGAAGATGCTCAACGACGAGATGGCTTCGGCAGGGGAGCTTCTAGACGACGACATGGTGTCGTACATCCTCGCAAGATTCGACTTTGACTACTTGTCCTTCGTATCCGCCATCTGCACGCGCACCGAGCCAATCAAGGTGAATGAACTCTACTCGCATCATAAGTTTTGAAAACCGGTGATGATTGTAATGGCCATGGATACGAGTTTGGTTGTTTGGGTGTAAACTGTATTGGCTCACGAAATCTCAGTGAGGTTTCAATCTATGGAATTGCATAGCAACATGAGTATAAAAAATCATTGGTCACAATCTTCTACTTCGTGGGCGCCGCCTGTGACGCCCCCGATTCAATCGTACACTAATTGTTGGGGATATAACTATTGGTGTGACCCGCCCAGGAGGGGCCGGGTTATACTTACAAGTATTCTTGAAGCCCAAGACCAAGGCTGGAGATGGCGGTTCAGTTAAGGGCCCAAAGCCCAGAGGCAACTTAAGGCCCGTAGTGATAAACGCCATATGTACATGACTTGTATTGTAATGCAAGAATAGTTAAGAGACCGAGCCGGACACTGTCTATGAGCCGGCCAGGACTCTGTGAGCCGCTGGGTGTCGACCTTTGTATATAAAGGGACGACCTGGCGGCGGTTCAAGGCAAGTAACATCAGATCGAGAGCTAGGTCAAGCGATTCCGCTCCCTAGTTATTGAGTCATAAGCAATCCCACTCAAAACTAGATCATAGGCTTTTACCTTCACCCTAAGGGGCCGAACCAGTATAAACCTCGTGTCCTTTGTCTCGATTAACCCCTTTAAGTTTCCTAGTTGCGATGGCTCCACGACTAAGTCCTTTCACTAGGACATCTGACGTGACAATTCCACGACAGTTGGCGCCCACCGTGGGGCCAGCGCACGGTGGATTTGAGTTCTTGAAGGGCAGCTTCGAAGGGCTCAAGGGATACGCTATGGGCCGGATGACCAAGAGTCGTCGTGGCAAGCTCTACATCGACGACGTAGGCTGGGACCCTGACGCCGGCTCAATTGAGTACGGGTACCGGGTCCCCTTCGGCAGAATCCATGTCTTCATCGGCAAGATCGGCGAGCCGGGCCTTGAGCCAGACATCTGCACCGACCTCGTCGAGACGGCTCAGCGTGCGAGACCCGCCCGGGCTCTGCCTGCTATGAAGCGTGCCTTCGTGGGATGCATCCACGGAGGACTCTCTGAAGGATCTGCATCTGGCAGTGAGATGACCATCTATTCTGATGGTGAGTCATCCACAGGCGAGACGGATTCGTTGTATCAACTGCAAGACGGCGGGCTTGGGGGCTGTTCCGATGGCAGCAGTATTCCGGATCTCCTTGAGCCACCGATCAGGGTCGGAATCTTCATGGCCAGCATGCAACCTATTCAAGACTCCACAACTGCGGCAACAATAACCTCCGGGTTAGCAGCAGCTGGGGCAGGAGGCCCTGTGTGCTCACCGGCTCAGGTGCTGATGGATCTTACGAATAAATTGACCGCTCTGTTAACCGTCGTGGTCAACCCGGCGGATCAATCTCAACATGATGCGGAAGTGGCGCAGTTAAAACTGGATATAGTGCAGGCTAAGGAAGATCTGGCAGCGGAAGATGTCAGAATGACCGCAGAGCGGGTGGCTTTGGACGCTCAGGCTCAGCGGATTCAGGCGCAGACTTTCCGCCTCACGCAGGATCAAAACGCACCCAATGAGGTCATGAGGAGAAGATACCGGAAGACTCAGTCTCGGCTCCCTCCGGTTTATGATCCCCTAAACCTTTTCCATACACCCGGTGCAGGGCCCAGTAACCCGCCGGAGTTAGACCGAGTTGCGTCACCCGGGGTAGGGACGCCGGTTCTACCACAGGTGATGGGGCCTTCCCGCATGAATACTGCTCCACCTTAGTATGTACCAACACCACTGGGTCATTATTCTAACCCGTTGGAGAACATGATCGCTGCGGCGGCACGACTGGCGGCTCTCCCGGTGGAGGGCGACTCTCCAACGGCGGTTGAAACCCGCAGGGTCAGAGAACTTCTTCAGACGGCTTTAGCACAACAAGAGGCATATTCATATAGCCGGGACAGGATTCATTCAACCCCTCATCCAAACCGGAGCCCGAGTTATAGCAGGCACATGGACTCGGCGGCTATTTCAAGCAACGCCCGACGCCGTAACTAGCCAGGCGGGCATGACCCAGCGTGCAATGGAGCCTTTAACTTGGTGGATCAGGACATAATACGTCAAGAGGCCGAGCGGGCGGCTCAGCAGGCGGCTGAGCAGATGGCTCAGCTGATGGCTTACCAGCCTTATCTGGTTTATCCGACAACTTCTATTGAGGCAGGCGTGGCTACCAAGACCGGATGGGTCCCCTGTCTGGTGCCGGCTCTACGTAATGAGCGTTTGCCCAAGGATTTCAAGGGACCTAGGAAGGTGCCTAATTATACAGCCGACTTACAGCCTGGGGCATGGATTGAAAGCTACGAGATGGCTATGGAATTACTGGAGGTTAGTGACGCTGCGATGGCAAAGTACTTCACCATGATGTTGGATGGGACCACCCGCACTTGGTTGAAAAGACTGCCACCTAATTCAATCAGTTCATGGGCGGAGTTGAAAGCCCGGCTCATTCAGAACTTCAAGGATACATGCAAGCAGCCCATGTCAATTGTGGATTTGACTAGTTGCAAGCAGGAGGAGGGCGAGTCCACAACCCATTGGGTGCGCCGGGTCAAAGCCATAACACATTTGTCTGATAAGATGGATGCAGGCTCTGCAGTCTTAATGTTGAAGAAAAATTGTCGTTTTCTGCCTTTGAAGATGAAGCTTGGGCGGGTCAAGTGCGATTGCAATGATATGGGTACATTGATGGTGGCTCTGGTCAAGTACGCTGACTCTGACAGTACCAAGGATCATGAGTCTGATAATGAAAAGACAGGGAAGGGAAAGAAGAATGACAACGACAAGGGCCCTCAGCATAACCTGGCAAATCAAGTAGGTAATAAACATAAGGCTGATGGTAGCTTGGAATTTGTGGCTAACACCAATGCGCAGGGTAACAACCAACGATGTAAGGGGAGACCACCTCCCCGGTCTGGCGGGTCAAGCCCAACGCTGGAGTAGTTACTGAATGAGCCCTGTCCAAGGCATGGCACTCAGCAGAAGCCGATCACTCATCTATGGAAGGACTGTACGATCATGAAGGCTTTCAAGAATTCCAACATGTTCGACGGTAATCACGGGCAGGGTGGCGGCTCAGGTGGCGGTAGTTTTCATGGCCTGGGCGGCGGTTCAAATTCCAATTTTCATAACTCTCAGGGTAACCAAGGTGGTCATAACCAGCAATCTGGCCAGGGTGGTCAGCAGCAACAGCAGCAGGGTGGATACCAGAGCCATCCAAAGCAGCTGAAAAGTGGACAATATCATGTGTTTACCACCAGTTTGTGTAAACGAGACCAGAAGCTTCATAAGAGGGCCGTGAACGTTGTTGAGCCGGCCGTTCCTCGTTATTTGAGATAGTCTGAATAGCCTATTCTATGGAGTAGGGAGGATCACCCTCCCGGGTTTGATAATCCGGGTCACTTGGCCTTGGTGGTAGCACCTCAGGTTGGTGGATACAAGTTCACTAAAGTGCTCATGGACGGAGGCAGCAACATTAATATCCTTTATTACGAGACCTTCCGCCGCATGGGTTTGACTAACAAAAATCTCAATACTTCCAACACTGTTTTTCATGGAGTGGTTCCTGGTAAGGCATACCCAGTGGGTAAGATTGAGCTGGAAGTGGCCTTTGGAGATGAGCATGATTCTAGGGCGGAGAAGCTAACCTTTGAGGTGGTCAAAATCAGAAGCCCGTATCACGCCCTCTTTGGGCGGCCGGCTTATGACAAGTTCATGGCGAGGCCGTGTTATGTTTATTTGCAGCTCAAGATGCCGGGTCATAAAGGCACCATCACAGTGCATGGGAGTCGAAAAGATAACCTTGGAATGTGAGGAAGGCGATGCCGCTTATGCTGAATCTGTTTGTGCGACAGAAGAATTGAAGTTCTACAAGGACAATGTTGACCCAGCAGATATGACATCTTTGAAAAAGCCAACCACAGAGCATGAGCCGACAATGAAGTTTAAGTTGGCCGATGATACTGAACTTGTTGACTTTGTTCCAGGCGATTCATCCAAGCAGTTCAGTATCAGTGCCAATCTGGATCCCAAATAGGAAAGCGCGCTCATCGAGTTCATCCGTGAGAACCAGGACATCTTTGCATGGAAGTCTTCTGACATGCCGGGTGTACCGAGAGAACTCGCTGAGCACACTCTTAATATTGATCCAAAGTTTGAGCCGGTCAAGTAGTTTCTTCGGTGATTCAATGAGGAGAGGCGTGAGGCCATTGGTGAGGAAGTAGCCCGGCTCTTGGCGGCCGAGTTCATTGTTGAAGTTTTTCATCCAGAGTGGTTGGCTAACCCGGTGCTTGTGCTTAAGAAAAACGGTACTTGGCGTATGTGTGTGGATTATACGGATTTAAACAAAGCTTGTCCGGCTGATCCTTTTGCTCTCCCTTGTATTGATCAAATTATTGATGCTACGGTGGGTTGTGAGCATTTGAGCTTTTTGGATGCTTATTCCGGTTATCATCAGATCAAGATGGCAGTTAAGGACCAGGAGAAGACAACGTTCATTACTCCATTTGGAGTCTTCTGCTATGTGTCTATGCCTTTTGGTCTCAAGAGTGCCCAGGCGACTTACCAGTGGTGTGTGCAGAATTGTCTTCATAATCATATTGGGCGCAGTGTTCATGCTTATGTGGACGACATTGTGGTGAAATCCAGAGAGAAGGAAACTTTGATAGATGATCTGAAAGAGACCTTTGACAATCTTCGGGTCTACAAGATGATGCTTAACCCAGCCAAATGTGTTTTTGGCATGCCTGCAGGCAAGCTTTTGGGTTTTCTGGTTTCTAACAGGGGCATCGAGGCTAACCCGGAGAAGATCAAGGCAATCATTTCTCTGGCTAAGCCGGCGTGCATCAATGATGTCTAGCGTTTGGCGGGTCGTATCGCTGCTTTAAGCCGGTTAGGTGAGAAGTCCATACGACTGTATCAAATGATGAAGAAGGCAGATGCCTTCGTCTGGAGTGACGCTGCCAACGCCGCCTTTGAAGATTTGAAGAGACAGCTAGCTGAGCCGCCGGTTCTTGCTGCTCCCATTGATAAGGAGCCATTATTATTATATGTGGCTGCTAACACACGGGATGTCAGTGTGGCCATTGTGGTGGAGTGCAAGGAGGCTAGCAAAGAGCATCCGGTTCAACGGCCGGTTTATTATATTAGTGAGGTGTTTATTGAGTCCAAGCAAAGGTATCCACATTGGCAGAAACTCGTTTATGGGGTCTTCCTGGCAAGCCGGAAGCTTAAGCAATATTTCCAGGGTCACCCCATCACTGTGGTCAGTTCTGCTCCTTTAGGAGATATCATCCAAAATAGAGAGGCCACAGGACGAGTCAACAAGTGGGCCATTGAACTTGGGCCTCATGGTTTAAAGTATGTACCACGCATGGCTATCAAGTCTCAAGCACTGGTGGATTTCATCAATGATTGGAGAGAACTACAGATGCCTGAAGAGAAGCCAGACAACACGTATTGGACTATTCACTTTGACGGGTCCAGGCAATTGGAGGGCTCAGGGGCTGGAGTTGTTTTAGCTTCCCCTCGAGGTGACAAATTTTGTTATGTGCTACGGTTGATGTTTCCCTGTACTAACAATGCAGCTGAGTATGAGGCCTACTCTGTGGTCTTCGGATGGCTAAGGAGATGAGCTTAAGCCGGGTAAGGTGTTTTGGCGACTCAGATGTGGTGTCTCAACAAGTATTAGGCAAGTGGGATTCCAAGGATCCTCTCATGGCGGCTTATCGCCGTGAAGTTGATGCCATTGCTGGACATTTCAAGGGTTACCAGGTGGAGCACATTGACCGCAAAAAGAACGAGGTGGCTGATGCCTTGAGCCGGCTAGGCTCTCAGCGTAAGCCGGTGCCGCCTAATACTTTCTTGGATATTCTTCATAACCCTTCTGTCAAGTTACCTACAGAGGAAGACTTGGCTGTTCCTGACCCAGAGGCACAATTGGTGGCGGCTCTTCACGTCATCCCAGATTGGACAGTGCCATATCTGGCTTACATGACCCGGGGTGAGTTGCTCAAGGATGAAACCTTGGCAAGGCAGATAACTCGGCGGTCTAAGTCAATGACAATTGCCAATGGCGAGTTGCATCATCACAGTGTCACTGGGGCGTTTCAGCGTTGTGTCTCTCCTGAAGAAGGCCAAGAAATTTTACGTGAGATTCATGAAGGAGATTGTGGCCATCATGCCGGGTCAAAATCCCTTGTGGCTCATGCTGATGCAGAGGACCTGGTCAGTAAATGTGACGATTGTCAGAAGTTCTCAAGACGTGCTCACGTGCCGGCTCAAGAGTTGAGGATGATTCCAATTACTTGGTCGTTTGCAGTCTGGGGGATTGACATGGTTGGGTCTTTCAAAAGGTCCAAAGATAAAAAGAACCACCTTTTGGTGGCGGTTGATAAATTCACAAAGTGGATTGAAGCAGAGCCAGTTAGTAAGTGTGATGCAGCTATGGCGGTTCAGTTCATGAAGAAGGTGATATTTCGCTTTGGCTTTCCACACAACATTATAACTGACAATGGCACTAATCTGTCTAAAGGCGTCATGGAAGAATTCTGTCAACATGAGCATATTCGGCTTGATGCTTCATCAGTGGCTCACCCCCAATCCAATGGTCAAGCTGAGAGAGCCAATCAGGAGATCTTGAAAGGCATCAAGCCCCGGCTTTTGGTCCCCTTGCAGTGGACACCGGGTTGTTGGGTTGAGGAGTTACCCTCTGTGATATGGAGCATCAATACTACTCCTAACAGGTCTACGGGTTATACGCCTTTCTTCATGGTATTACGGAGCTGAGGCAGTTCTCCCTAGTGATATCCGTCATGACTCGCCCCATGTGGCGGCTTATGTTGAGGCGGACAATGAACAGGCATGTCAGGATGCCCTTGACCTGTTAGATGAAAAGCATGACTTGGCAGCAGCTCGCTCGCCGATTTACCAACATGACCTGCGCCGCTATCGCAGCCGCCGGGTTAAGTCCAGAACCTTTCAGGAAGGTGATTTGGTGCTCCGGCTCATCCAGGATCAAACTGATGCACACAAGTTATCCCCACCTTGGGAAGGGCCCTTTGTGGTCAGCAAGAACTTGAACAACGGGTCATACTACCTTATCGATGTTCGAGAGCACAAAGACTCACGTAAGTCGGAGGAGGAAACCCGCCGGCCGTGGAATATCGCTCATCTTCGACCTTACTATACTTGAGCCACCGGCTCTCATTATGTACATATTTTTGATGATGTATATATTATGATAAATAATAAAGCAGGACATCTGTCCTTTTTTCATCCCCAAAGGTAATATGTCATTGTTATTGTCATTGTCATTTTACATGATCACTTGGGGGCTGATCGTATCCAAATCTAGCTTGACCCGTTTCATTCGGCTTATGATCGTATTTGAATCCTAGCTTAACCCCTGTGGAACGGTTTACTGATCGTATTCGAATCAGAAGCCTTAACTTTTTATACTCTATTTGGTTTAAATTTTCTTTGAAAGCAGCCTTTATTTGACTTGAGACTTTTCTGAGGTTTAAAAAGTACAAGTGTGGTTAATTTTAACCCGGCTTGATATTGGCTGATAAGTCGCCAATATATGAGAATCATTATACCTTTGGATATATTGGTTTCCGAAGATTGGGTTATCACCCTTACTGTCCGGGTCATATAAGCCGACAGTGCAAATTCAAAAAGGTCACAGGTATAAGATTATAGTTGTGTTTCAACATTATATGTTACAACAGGCTTATCTGTGATTCTTTCTCTATCTTAAATATCAAGTTATTATGACCCGCCTTACGGTTAAGCCGCCAAGGGATCTTGTCTATTTCTATGTGCAGGACAGTTAGAAGACTTGGTCAAAGCATAAGGAAAACAGTTGAAAAGTATAACACAGGTGAATATAATATGGCGGCTTAATAGTACTAAGCACCGAAAACGTGCACGATGGCACGACCAAATCAAAGTTATTTCTATTCTATTACATGACTCCCCGAGTCCAAATGATTCATATTGTTTTTTCAGCACACCACAGGAATGAGCCACCACGGCAGATAAACTCTCATGTTGGCCTGAAGCGTCCGGGTTAGCCCTCTCCGCTTCTTCGCCCTCTTCCCTTTCCTGGAAGGTTGGTGATGACCAGTCAATGTTGTTCAAAGCTTCAAATTCAGCTTCATCATCAACTAGTCCAGTCGGGTCAACTTCAGGGGCGAAGGTATGCTTACGGAGTGGGGGGATCAAACTGGTCACTTTATAGTGAGGCGTTGGAATTCTCCGGTTCTCTGCGTCATAACCCGCCTGGTACTTGGTGAGATCCACTTCGTCAGCTATCAGGGTGGCCATGGGGCGTACCTCCTTCACACAAGTGGCAAAGTCTTCCCGTTCAAAGGAAGTACCATCCTCCTTCTGGCTTGGATAACCAATAGCGATGTCGGCCGGGTCTAACTCTAGTAGCCAAGCTTTGGCCCGGCTTAAAGCATTCACCGCTCTGGCTCTCGCAGCTGACCGCCTTAGTTCATGGAACCGTTGGGGTAGCACAGAAAGCTTCTTTAGTACATCCGCCAGGAGGGTAGGCACTTCATTTGACAAAGCCACTGTGGCTAAGGCACGCTGAGATCCGGTGTACAGTTGTTCCACCAGCGTGTAAACCGCCTTTAGCTTGATCAGCATATTTTGGTTCAGATTTGAACTCCTGGGGCCTGCATAAACATTGTCAGGTGAGTCAGTTCCAATTTGTATGATCAATTGAAAGGTTCAAGAATTTAACACTTGCAGGGTGACTTACCAACGATCGCTGAGACCATTTGAGAGACATGGCGTTTTAACCCGGATAATTCACCGGTTGCTTCTTCAAGAGCCACCTCTGCCTTCTCAGCTCGATTAATCAACGCAATTTTTTTGTCAGCCCACACCTTTTTCTCCATTTCAAATTCTTTCTTCAACTTTTCTTGTTCATAAACGATGAATTTAAATTTGGAGTCGGTTCTTTGGGTTTCCGTCTCTTGGGCCTCATGGCGGCCTATACAAATACCGGGTCAGGAATCAGGACAAATATGATGCAATATTAAGTCCCAAACCTTTTGCAAGCAACAACACTTGGCACTTGGGGACTAATGTCTACCGAAGAATTTTACTTAACGTGGCGGTTCATGACAGTAAGTCCCAAGCATTTTGCAAGCAAGAGTACTTGGCACTTGGGGGCTAATGCATATTGCTGTTTAAAAGTTTCAAATGTTTTATTCAATACAACCCTATCAAGGACCGGTTCAACCATACTGGTTAAGCCGCCCCTTGGGGACTACGGAGTAAGCCGGATTTCTTACATATCTTGTCCATATATGTTACTAATGTGACTAAATTTATTTCTAAAGTCTACATCGTATTCATCATAAGTAATAGACTTGGGGGCTGGCATAGTAAAGATAAGTAAGTACAGAGAAAGGGTTGTACCTCAAATTTCTGGTGCGTCTGCTTCACCATGTTAATTTCAATGTCACGACTACTATGCACTTGACTCATATAGCCGGAAAAGACCTCTTCAATACTCAAGTGAGTATAGTCAGTGACATCAAGTTTGAACCGGCGGTGTTCCAGAAGCTCTTCCTTGACGGAGCACTTGGCTAGCACGGTCGGCCTTCCCGGCTCAACAAAGCCGGTTCTAGTGATCTCGACGTCAGTATTTTGAGGATCATCCGTCCTGACCGGGCTAGGAGCTTCCGGGTTTTCTGAGCCATCAACGGCTCGTTCAGCAGGCGGGTCAGCAATTGGAGTTGGTATATCTTGAGTTGGTTCAGGTGGCGGCTCATGAGTTGACGATTCAGGCGCGGTTGTTCCAAGTACTGGCTCGGTCACGACCATGTCTTCAGCCGGCTTGTTCTTCTTAACCCTTTTGCTGGGCTTGGCTTGTCCACTTCATCAAATCAAAAGGTTAGTACAAATGCAATGAATTGAAATGAATACAGGATAAGCAGGTTATCATTACCCTGGTGCGGTCTTGAAAGCCGGCAGATTGGACTATATTGAGTCGCCGGAGGAAGGGGAAGTTTCCTGATAATCTGAGTCAGAAGAATTGAGTGGTTGACGAGTGAGACCCGCCAAAGGATAAAAGAGATTTAAATCAGAGGTAACCTTGATCCGGCGCTTCTTTGGGGTGTTTAGCAAGCCGGAGGAGAGCTCTGCATCCTTATTAGTCCGGGTCGGCCTCCGGCTCTCATGAATCTGACGCTTCAAAAGAAATTGAGGATCTTGATAAGCTAAGGGATGTGAAAATCTTACTTTTCGGGTTACTCTGCAGATTTTCTGTCTTGGCAAAGGCTCGGAGTCGGAGGAAATGATAGTTACCTCTTCAGCCTTGTTACGGCTAGCTCCCGTGTCCTCCTTTGATAATCAGTGTCAATAAGATGGTTAAAAAAGGAGCCAAGAGAGTCAAGTGCTACCTCCGACTCAGAAGAATCTTCTAGCCGAAGCAAGTCGGAGGCGGTGGCTTTCTTGCCCTTCTTCTTGGCAACCTCTTTCCTGGCGGCTTTCTTCTCCTTCCTGGCTTTCTTTGCAGCCTCATGGTCATATTTGACCTTCCAGAATTTATCACCCGCCTGTGAGAGTTAGCATAGGTATGAGTATGGGTGAAACATCAAAAAGTCAAAGTAATTAGTTCATATGGGCGGCTTACCTTTGGAGCCGGGTTAGCTTTGCATAAGGGGGCTAAGCCCACCTTACCACAATCTGCCAGGCTCTCGTTCAAAAGGGACTTTGTCATATCGTTGATGACATGTTTAGGCAAGTCATCAGGGCTGTGCCGCAGAGGGTCATCCTTTTCGCCCATATAGGTGCACATCAAGCCAGGGCAGCGGCTCAATGGAATGACCCACCAGGCGAGCCAAACCCGGACTAAGTCGATGCCAGTTAATCCGTTCCCCAGAAGAGCTTTGATCTTAGCTAAGGTGGGGGCGAGTGTTTTGCGTTCGGCGGCTGTAATCTTGTCAGGAAGCTGGTGGTTGGGCCCAAGACGTAGAGCAAGAAAACCGGGCAGAGGGTTCTCACCAGTCGGAGAGGTGTCTTGGCAGTAAAACCATGTCTGATTCCAGTCTTTGGGATGACTCGGTGGGTTGGCATAAGGAAAGATTACGTCCCTGCGATGCTGGATCGAGACACCATCAAGTTCTAAGCTCTGGCCGTTAGCGCATTCATTCTGGCGGTTCAAGTAGAATAGCTCTCTGAAGAGTAAAATGTTGGGTTCTTCTCCAAGATATACTTCACTGAATACTTGGAAGTTGCAGATGTTAGACACGGAATTGGGTCCGATGTCTTGTGGGCGAAGGTCAAAGAAGTGCAACACATCTCTAAAGAATTTTGAGCCGGGTGGAGAGAAACCCCGGTTCATGTGATCCATAAAAACAATAACCTCTCCCATTTTGGGATGAGGAAATTCCTCCTCCGGATTAGGAGCACGATAGGACATGATTTCTTTCTTCGGCAGATAGCCGGTCTTCACAAAGTCGTCAAGTATGTTGTCTGTGACAATGGATTTGACCCAGTTGCAGGAAGTGGGTGCTTTCGGTGCCATTGCGATGAAAAGCCTAAGACAGAGTAAAAAATATCGGTTCAAATTTAAGCTGGAGAGGAAAAAAATATTATGGTGCATATAAAAAGATGGCGGCTTATGAAGGGGCCTAATGGTATAAGGATAATTATGTTTGATTATTTAAGCCGCCATAGGCTCTATAAGCCGTTAAAGCTATTTAAACCGCCATGGGTGGTCAAGGTTAACAATTGAGCATTGCCTCTTTAAAGCCGGTGATAAGAGTCGCCATGGCTAGATGGATCTAACAAGTACAGATTTTTTGCCTAAGTGTTGCGTAATCAAGTTTCACAAACTGCAGCTATTATTTTGGATCAAATGGCTGTTCAGAAAAGAAAAATTTCTAGACCTAAAAACATGGTACAGAGGAGTTCATGCGTTCTAATGAGGATTCTTTACAAAGAAAGAGGATCTACTAGTGCCTAAAATGGATGTGGAATAGCTACCGCATGAGATCTATGCTACTGTTGGATCAAACGAAGCCATGGCAGAAGAAACACGAAGAACTGAGATGAACTACGAACTGTACAGAGGAACTCGCTAACCCTAGCGTGGATCTAAGATGCGGAAAGGGGAAAACTTACAGCGGTAGATCTGTCGCGGAGGGGCGCCGCTGTTCTCTGGACGGATTCAGGTTGATGCAGCGGCCAAAGTCGACGGAGACGAAGGTGCGCTGCGGCGGCAGCGGAGCTCGAGCGACAGTAGGGGGCAAGAGGAAGAAGACGAGGAAAGGGAAGAATGAAGAAAGACCTGGTCAGGTCTATTTATAAGGAAGGACCACTAAAAGAGCGCGAAAAATGAGGAGGCCGAAAACATAAGTTATCCAACTACAAGGACGCCTCGATTTTCGGGATGGTCATTAAGATAAAGATCCATTGGGATACATTGAACAAACGTGCATTTATGGCAGGTGACATCATGGCGGGTTACCACAAATCCAGAGGATGACGTCATGGCGGGTTACGAAAATTTCATAAGTAAAGGGCAGAAGATTTTTCTTAAGTGTTGAAGATTGACATGAACCAGTCCAAATCAATCTAGGGCCTAATGTTGGGGATATAACTATTGGTGTGACCGCCCAGGAGGGGCCGGGTTATACTTACAAGTATTCTTGAAGCCCAAGACCAAGGTTGGAGATGGCGGTTCAGTTAAGGGCCCAAAGCCCAGAGGCAACTTAAGGCCCATAGTGATAAACGCCATATGTACATGACTTGTATTGTAATGCAAGAATAGTTAAGAGACAGAGCCGGACACTGTCTATGAGCCGGCCGGGACTCTGGGAGCCACTGGGTGTCGACCTCTGTATATAAAGGGACGACCTGGCGGCGGTTCAAGGCAAGTAACATCAGATCGAGAGCTAGGTCAAGCGATTCCGCTCCCTAGTTATCGAGTTATAAGCAATCCCACTCAAAACTAGATCATAGGCTTTTACCTTCACCCTAAGGGGCCGAACCAGTATAAACCTCGTGTCCTTTGTCTCGATTAACCCCTTTAAGCTTCCTAGTTGCGATGGCTCCACGACTAAGTCCTTTCACTAGGACATCTGACGTGACAATTCCATGACACTAATCATACAAGCAAATGTGTACAATCAAGATCAGGGACTCACGGGAAGATATCACAACACAATCTAGACACAAATTAAAATAATACAAGCTTTATATTACAAGCCAGGTGCCTTGAGGGCTCGAATACAAACGAGTCAGCGGAAGCAACAATATCTGAGTACAGACATAAGTTAAACAAGTCTGCCTTAAGAAGGCTAGCACAAAAGCAACATCGATCGAAAAGGCAAGGCCTCCTGCCTGGGAGCCTCCTAACTACTCCTGGTCGTTGGTGTCCGTCACGTGGTAGTAGGCACCCTCAGGGTAGTAGTAGTCATCGGCGGTGGCTTCTGGATCCTGGGCTCCACCATCTGGTTGGAGCATCCGAGAAGAATGGAAAGAGGTGGAAAAAGGGGAGCAAAGCAGCCGTGAGTACTCATCCAAAGTACTCGCAAGCAAGGATCTACACTACATATGCATCGGTATCAATGAAATGGGTAGTATATGTGGACTGAACTGCAGAATGCCAGAAGAGAAGGGGAAAGCCTAGCCCATCGAAGACTAGCATCTTCAAGTAGCTCCAAGCATCTTGCAGCATTCAGAAGAGTATAGAATAGCAGTTTATATTTAGCAAACATGTTGTAACATTAGCGCCCAAAGATCACTTCCTCGACTCCCTGCAAGGAAACAATCCCGGAGCTATCACTTCCATTACATGCCTCAACATTCAGTATCCAGTTCTAGCTGTATTGATCGGGATACAACTCCGAGTGTCTGTTACCGTAGGACAGGCTATTGATAGATTTTTTCTTCCCTGCAGGGGTGCACCAACTTACCCAACACGCTCGATCAACTCCGGCCGGACACACCATCAGGTCATGACCGGCCTCGGCCGATCAACACACCGTAGTCCTACCTAGGCTCAACAGAGAGGCCAACATGCCGGTCTACATCCTAAATGCGAAGGGGTCATGGGCCAATCGCCCTTTGCAATCCTGCGCGTTGCGAGGGCGGCCGGTGAGCAGACCTGGCAACCTCGTTTAAATAAGGCAAGTGCTTACGCAGTCCAACCCGGCACGCGCTGCTCCATCGCTGACATCAGTGAGCTTTTAGCTGATACATATGATGCAAAGTGCCCATACTTATTCCCGCGTGGTGGTTAGTGCTATCAGGCCAGAGGCCCCTCGGATCAAATATCCAAACCGTTAGTGTGTTGGTAGTGCGGTCACGAGCAGAGACTCACGAAAGATGTGACCCCGTCGCCCCGTCTTGAGGACTTGCGGCAAGGGCTAAGAATGCCCGGCCACGCCTTGTATTCAACTCTCGGGTACCCTCCAGGTCAACCCGTCTCCACATCACTCGCGGGTATCCCTCAGGGTCGACCCGCCTTTCCAAGTAACAGTTATAAAGTCCAAGTATCAGTGTGTCCAAACACCAGGGGGAAACCCCGAGGAATCACCCTCGGTGGATTATACTCGATGTAATCATCAAGGTGAACGTAGGAGGAACCACCCTCGAGGTTCACACTTGAGGGGTTGCACGACAGAGCCATACCAGAAGTGGTTAAGGAGGAATCACCCTCGATGAGCACAATCGAATAGCTACACTACAGATTTCTCATCGGGAGTGATGTATGAGGTACCACCCTCGGCACTCGATGGTAACTCTGCAGAGTCGAACAACAAAAGGGGCGTGATGTGATGTGAGGTGTCGGGCTCTGGTTGTCGATCACGTTGATCGAGTCATCGATGATGAAGCAGGGGCAACAAGGACAAGGTGGGGGTCACTGATGGATCACTAACCAACCTATACTAAGCAGTTTAGGATAAGCAGATATGTAACAATAAGCAGGTTACAAAAGCAGGCTATGCATCAGAATAGGAGCAATCAATTACAGTAGCAGAATCTAATGCAAGCATGAGAGAATGGATTGGGCGATATCGGGATGGTCAAAGGGGGGGCTTGCCTAGAAGCTCTGCTGAAAAGGAAGAAGTGTCGTCGTCGACGTAGTCGATCACAGGGGCAGCATCAATCTCGGGGTCTACCGAAGAAAAAAGGGGGAAGAAACAATAAATACAAAGCAAACATAGCATCATAAAGCATAACATGGCAATATGCTCTGTCGGATGTGACCTAACGTATGGCTACACGAATAAGGTGAAAGGGGAATTCAACCAGGAATGTTTTCCCGGTTCCGGATTGGTGTCAGACAGATGACCGGAGGGGCAATGTTCCATGTTCAGCATGCTAGGGGCATGTGACAGATGAATGGACCGCGTACTCGGATTCGTCTCGTCGTTCTGAGCAACTTTCATGTAGAAAACATTTTCATCCGAGTTACGGTTTATTTTCTATGAATTTTCAAAGTTTTATTAATATTCTGGAATTAAAACTAATTCAAAAATAAAGATTAAATTGGTATGTGCACACATAAAGTGTACACATCAAAGCAACATAGAGGCTGACAGTGGGCCCCGTTGACTACCCAGTCAGCAGTCAAGGTTGACCCATTGACTGGTCAACAAAGTCGAAGGGCCCACATGTCATCTGGCCGCAGTCACTGACCGCTGGGCCTAGTCAAACGCCACGTCAGCAGTCAAAGCTGACGCGTGGGCCCACGGTTATTAATCTAATCCTACCAGAAAATTAAATAGAGTTTACTTAACGGTGGGGCCTGGTTGTCATTCACTCTAGGCTATCCTAATCAACGTCATTAGCGCCTAATGATGACGAACACGTCAGCGCCGCCGGAGTTACGCCGGCGACAACGCAACCGATGGCGGAACTTCACCGCGCGGGCGCTACAGGGCACCAAAACGCGCGCGGTTTGCGGCTACAGCTAGCTGGCGATGCGGCGCATCCGACAGAGCAAGCATCAGGGGCGGGGGTGGCCGGAGTGGCGCCAGCGACAAGCCGTGGCGGCGGCGGTGTTCGGGCGTGGACGTAAACGGCGTTAGCGGGCTCGGGGAAACGCAGGCGCGTGCGCGTTGGGCTCCTGGGAACCTCACGAGCTCGTTTACGAGCTCGAACGCGAGCTGCGGCAAAGGTGCCCACAACGACGAGCTTCACCATGGCAGCGGGGCAGCACCAATGGTGACGGCAACTAGGGGGCGAGGTCGACGACGGTAGCATAGGGGAAAGGTCGGGGAGCTTACGTATGAGCTCACGGTGGCTCGTTGGAAGGTTAGGAGCAGCAGGGCGCCGAAATCGGAGAGGAGCACCGGTGGTTGCCGAGGAAGAAAAAGAAGGCGTCGGCGTCGATGCAGGGGCGCCGAGCTCGAGGGCTGGTCGTGGGTGAAGGAGAGGTCGACGGCGGAGCCCTTGGCGCGATCCTAGGCGAAAGGGACATCGGAGAGCGCGTAGATGGTGTCGGCCATGGCGACTGCGGTGGTGGTCGTGGCGGATCTGGGCGAGGAGGATCTGGTGGGGAAAGGGGAGAGGAGAGGGGCGAGGTGAGTGGGGAGGGAGCCCGAGGCGTCGGGGTTGTGGAGGCCTTATCCTCTCGCGGGGGTCGTCGCCGGCGAGGTGGTCCGGCGGCGACCAACCTCCTGTAGCGACGCGCACCGGGGGAATAGTGGAGAGACGACCGGGGCACGGAGCTGGGCCTGGCTGTCTGGGTCTGTCTCTATGGCCTTAGGCCCAGGGGCGGGGGGGGGGGTCCCCTTTTCCTTCTTTTTTTTGCAGCTTTTGCATTTCCTTTTAGCCACTAATGACTTTGCAAATTATGCCACTGGCCAAAACAATTCCAAAGAATTATTGGGCACTGCCACAAAAAGATTGTGAGGCTTTTGAAATAGTTTGCAATTTTTATAAACTAAAAAGGCATTTAATTTATTGCTTAGGTCACTGTTTTAAGTAGTTTAGGCCACTTAAACATTTTGCAAAAATGTTGGTTCACCACCAATATTAACAAATGATTATTTGCCACATGATGAGCATTTTATTTTTCATGTTTGAGCAAATTTGATTTTCATTCATAATTAGGAATTGAATTCAGGTGGAGTTTCAAATGGGATATTGATCAAAGTGACTAAGCACTGTTTTAGCAAAAAGATTAACTTGATCTCAAGGATTACTGTAGCATCATTACACAGGGGTGTTACACCTCGTGGACACCCCCGCCGAGGGTGGGAACTAGCTGTTCTTGGTCGAGTGAGGGGAACAAGACGAGGGTGAGGTGTTTTATTTCGCGGGAGCAATGAACATAGACCAAATCGGAGGGGCTGGGCTCAGTAACATAGGAGAGCTAGATGCGTAAGTGGGATTTCAGGGCTGTATTGGATCGATTACAGACCGCTGTTTCCGTTCACATGCCAAGAAACCGAATTGGAAGTTTGGGAATACCAAATCCAATTCGGAGCCCCAATACAGACATGCAAATACAGTGTTAGTGAGATACCAATGTATCAATCCATGGAAGTACAAAATTTGAACATCAATTATGAGTGATGCAACACAAATAAAAACTTTAATTGTGCCCCCAACAACACTAACAAAGGTGTCAAACTTAGAAGTTTTCCTAGTTGTACAGAATATTAGAAGATAAATGCATAATCTTACTCTTGAGGTCTCAGCTATGGCATGGCGCATCAAGCAGCCTAGGTCGCCGTGCAGAAGACAATGTAGAGGTGGCCGACTGTCGCGGAGGAAAAAGAAGAAGAAACCTTTGACATGCTCCATTTGTGAGTATCTATGCAGAAACGAAAAAAGAGTGCAGAAGAGGCCAAAAAAGTGCTGACTCTACTATAGGTGCTGACCCTTCATTGCATATAGCGGGTGGATTATTAGGTAGCCCCAAGAGTGGTTTTGCTTGCTATGGAATCCCAGCAATTCAAAATCAACTCATTTGTATATACTTTGCACATAACAGTTTTGTTCATAACCATGTATTTTTCGTTTCACTTGAATCAAACTCTGACAAGCCCATGGCCTTGTCAGAAAATGTTTCAGATCAATCGAATTTGGAGAGTTTCATTAGTGGAACAAAATACAGCCGTATGAACAATAAATACATTAACAAATACTGTATGAGATATGGCACTAGGTTGTGACACATTACCACAACAACAGAAGTGAAAATACATCTTCAGCAAGATAAACCAGTCAAGGGAGGCAATTAAAAAAAAGTACATGGCCACGGTAGCAGGAAATATCAATATAACACGGTAAACCTGGTTCAGTTAGATGAGTTGAACATCTCAGTACTTATTCTAAGCCGCTTCACTGAGTTGAACCAACATGAATGTCCTACAAAAGGCCGCATCCTTGTCACTGCTGCAAATTGCATTCGTTCCTTAATACAGTAATTAAGATGAGATAGGCCATATGTCTTCAGCCAAGGCCTTCTTTCCCTCGAAACCTGTACAAATATGGAAGGATGAGAAGTTTGCGGGGGTGTCATTTGGGAAACAAGGAATTTCAGCTCCTTGACAAGGAAACAAGGGCCACAAGATTCAGTCCATAATTTTTCATATTTTCACATACCAAACTGCAGAATAATCTAATTACTCAAAAGTTTGCACATATCAACATCTGGTTAGAGTTGAGATCTTGATTAGCTGTTAGGATTAGCTTTCTAGTAATGGCATCCCGTCGTTTAATAACAAATACTCATGTCAAGATTTTCCGACAATCTGTCTAATTATGAAGAATCAGATGGCCCTAGCAAATAATTATAGACCATAATGCTGACATTGTAAGTCAACAAGTAAACAAGTTGAGTTGCAACTAGAATAGGACCCACAAAAAGTCAGAACTGTTCAACTAAGTCAACATGCCATGCTACCATGTGTGCAGTGCATTTCAATCTAAACAGCATTATAGTTTCCACTTCCAAACAACACATTGAGTTATTTTCCACCAACCAAATACAGAGCAGGCTTCTCGTTACTCAAAGATTTGGAATAACATTCACTTTTTCTAGTAAACTAGGAGTCTCTTCACTGTTTTCTTTCATCCCCGTAAATGAAGGCAAACTGCAGAAATGTAGAAAGAGTGGTGACTGTTGATAGTTAGCTTACATATGTTAAGTGTACCAAGGAACTTCAAAATTTTGAGAAGTTCTGCATCAACCGAGTTACATTTGACTTCGACTGCCTTAAGGTGTTTTGATATTGCAGCTGAGCTCTCCACTGCATTGCAACCTCCTTTTATTTCCACTTTATGATTAGGTCCCTGCAGGCAAAAAGATTGAATCAAAACCGATCGGATAATAGATAGTGTAGTTTTGCAGTGCAAGCTAAAGAATTCCCATTTTGACAAAGTATGTATACCTTGGAAAAGAAATGAAGAGTGAGAATCTCCAAAAATGGTGAGTGTTCAAGAATACAAGCTAGTGCGTGGAAGTCGTCGGGCACGCACCAGCATTCATTTAGTAACAAAGTCTTTAACTTACTAAATATAGGGCACCACATCAAATCCCTTCTGAAAATAAACTGTAGAAATTGCAAACCAGAGAGAAAAAAATTAATCGTCACTGCGAACATGATGATTGTTTTTATTTTCTCGAGATTACGGACGATTGTTGTAAGCGTGGGGAATAATGCAAAAGCTCTAGCTGGTTGCATTGTTTATGACTGACTAAGCATAATTTTAGATGGTTATAGATATTGCAACAGATATATAATAGGACCGCAAAAGTAAATGGGGGTTAAAACATACATACCGTGTCATGTTCGTCTATCAATGTCAAATTCTCAGCCTCTGATAAACCTTTGAGAAGCACCGAGTCATGAGAATTAACAGCCTGTAGATCGTAACAACCTTGACAGTCCTCATTGTGGCAATCCCAAGAGTCAGAATAAAAACACCTGTCCACAGATTCCTTGATAAATCTGATGAATGCAGCCTTCAACGACGGCATGCTCTCAAGCACAGGAGTCCTGTCCCAGTTGTCCTCTAGTCGTACAGAAACTAGACTTGGAGCATAAATACGAGTACGGGAATGCTGATTGAAACTGCTATCAATGATGGCCAGGCGTTTTAGAGACTCTGAAGAGATCTTCCTGACATGGACGAAACAGCCATTGATGATTACCAGATCTTCCAGCGCCGGACAGCAGGCAAAATCAAGAAAGCTGTCATTTAACCCTGTGTCAATGAGCTCTAGCCTCCTCAAATGCTGAGAGGCAAGAGGCAGGTTGTCTACATAAAAGTAAACACCGTAGCCGTCCCGAGAGATATCGAGCCGGAGCAGCCGAACTTGGCAGAGTATAATGTGCCGGATCCAGAGGCTCACACGGGGCACGTTGTCGTCGGAGACCACAGCGAACCTGAGCTCACACGTGTCGATTGGCGCTCCACAGCGAAGGAGCAGAAGGTGGTTCACAAACTCGCGGAGCTCCTGGACGGGCGTCACCTCCGACTCCTGGCCACCGGTGATGCGCAGGCCCGCGACTGATTTCCAGAGGTCGCGCCAGCGCCGGGCGAGCACGCAGGTCCGCACGGCCTGCTGCGCCGGGAGGAAGGAGAGGACGTGCTGCAGGAGATCTTCCGGTAGAACGCCGATGATGTCCTCGCCGCGGGCTAGAGCGGCCCTCTTGCCTTCTTGCGGCGGAGGCATTCCGTCAAACAGGTGGCGGGCGTCGAAGCTGCGGCACAGCCGTACAAGACACGATCAGGGAAATGCCGGCGTGGTGGCAAAGAGCGGAGACAGAAGCAGGGATCGCCGGGTCGCCGCCGCACCTCGCCGCCGGCAGTTTTCCCGCCGGAGCCGAGGGTGGAAGAGAAGAATGGCAACTGATACGAGCGATACGACGCGAAGGTCGCTACTGATACGAGTAATCGAGCGCCAAGGAGACCATCCGGGTTGAGGAGTTGGAGAAATGCGTGTGCGACATGGAGGATTCGCAGGACCTTGGAGTGAGAAGATAGCGGGGTTTGCTTGCGGGGTCACGGCCTCACGGGATTGAAAATTGAAATCCAACAATCGCAGACAGAGAACAAGCTTTGCCGAATATCTTCATTGAAAATCATGCCTAAAATCGGTTTCAAAGTCTTCGTCGTCTTCTTTCTCTTCTGATGACAACGAGTCCTCGGAGACCATATCTCTAAACCTCTTCATCTATAATTTAAATGGTTTGGTTCAAACCAAACGGCTCGGTTCAAAAAGAAACAAACGAAAAAGCTCATGTAGACAATCCGTCGAACACTTACGGCGCAATGGTGATGGACTGGCCATCCGCTATCGTTTGGGCCAAATCGGCGGGCAGAAAAGTGTGGGAGTGACCTGCAGCAGCACGCAAGCAAGGTCAGATACGGCGGCCACCAAAGAGGAAGCAAATACAAACCAATCTGACGAATCAGTTATGGCGGCGGCGGCGTTTCACCTCGATTTTGGCGACGACGACAGACGATGAACAAACTCGGCGGCGGGGAGAAGGGCGGCGAGAGCAAGTGAAAGGATCGATATGACTGACTAGAGGGGTGTGAATAGGCAACTGCCAAGTTTTAGCTTTTCTTAACAAATTAGGTTTAGCAACGAAAAAGTTGTTTAGATATGCAACTAGAAGAGCAACCTATATGATGCTAGCAACAAGAACAACACAAGCAAGCAAACAAAGAAAACAACACAAATAAACTTCACAAAGTAAAGGTAAGAAGTAACCACAAGTGGATCCGGAGAAGATGAGGATGTGTCACCGAAGTTCCTTCCCTTTGAGGGGAAGTACGTTTCTGTTGGAGCGGTGTTGAGGCACAATACTCCCCAAGAAGCCACTATGGCCACCGTATTCTCCTCACAACCTCGCACAATGCAAAATATCGTGATTCCACTAGTGGTGCCCTTGAAGGCGGTGATCGAACCTTTACAAACAAGGTTGGGGCAATCCCCACAACCGAATCGGAGGCTCACAACACCACCACGAAGCTTCGCCATAATGGATTGTGGCTCTGAGTTGACCTCAACCGTTTCGGGTGCTCAAACACCCAAGAGTAATAAGATCCGCAAGGGATTAGCGGGGGAATCAAATTTCTTTTGGTGGAAGTGTAGATCGGGGCCCTCTCAACCAAACCCTAGAGAATCAACAAGTTTTGTTGGTTAGTGAGAGAGATCGAGCGAAAATGAAGTTTTGAACAACAATGGAGTTTGGGGAGAAAGAGGTGGGTAGAGAAGAAGACCCTCTATATATAGTGGAAAGAAACCAACTGTTATCATGCTCACAGCCCGCACATAAGGGGTACTACCGCTCGCCCCAGCGGTTGCAGCTCAGGAGCCCACAGAGGCAGGGCAGGAACCGGGATGGTGGCAGTATCGCAACCGTACTACCGCTCAAGAGAGCGCAGGGGAGGATCCAGTATGGGTCAAGGGTGTACAAATGTACACCCAAATTTTGCTGCACAAAATTTCTATATATAGATAAATGGCAAAAATATACTAAGAGTAGCATACTTTGAGAGGCTACACACAGCTCTCATGTAGCAAATAGACCAACGACAACTAACCACACCTAAACAACCAGTAGACCAAGAGCAGCAACGAGCCACCTCTGCCCTCACGCACGAGAGATACTAAGAGCATCTGTAGCCGGACTTGGTAAATCCGACCCCCTAAACGCTTGCGGGCGCAACCGGGCCCGTCCATGGACAGTGGCCGGTCACGCCCCATACATGGTGCTATGCATCCGAGTCTCTCATATTTCATCACCTAAATCCATACCAAGATATATAGCTCTTGGTAATTTTTTCTTGTTACTGTTGTGAACAATTTGTATTGCCATGGATCAATGGACTTCTTTGTTAGTGTTGGAGTTGTGTCGAATATTGTGTACAAGGTAGGTTACAGTTGGACTATGAGTTGTATTGTGTTTACATGGGATGTGGAGTCATGTCCTAGTAGGACACTTGTATCCTAGGACTCTCATATATAGCGAGGGTAGACACACGATGTAACCTATGCCAACATAATAGCACCGAAACACAGGGGAAGCCGGCGGCATGTGCCAGCATGTCCAGGGCAACCAAGTGCGGTATTGTAGCAGTATCACGGGGAGGAGCGCCTATAGTCATGCCCCGGGGATGTAGCCATATCAGAGAACCTCGTTAACAAATCTCGGTGTCGTGCTCGTGTGATTGCTTGGTCCTCGGATGATCGACGGAGTGCTTCGGATTTTTATTTAAATGTCCCACCCATGGATCTCGTCTGACACAACTTGCAAAATGCAGTCCAAGGGTTCAGATAATCACACCTTACACAAATTATTCGCCACACCCTGTCTAGCTAACAAATGAGCTGCATTATTAGCAGAATGTCTAACCCAAGTGACCTTCCATCTCTCCCTCAAAGACATGAGTTGCTTAACCTCTTCGATGACCGGTCCCAACAGTGATAGATCCTTCTCCTTGCTGTTTAGTTTGCAAACAATATCTTGGCAGTCCATCTCCACATGCAGGCTTTGCACATTTAGCTCTTGTGCGAGATGTGCTGCTCTTTTGCATGCATATAACTCCACCCTTGTCGGTTCCTTACACTGAGGGTAGACATGGCCCGCCCCGCCCATGAAAGCCCCCTCCCAGTTCCTCAGGACAACACATGCGCCTCCCATCTCCCCAACCTTGGACATTGCTCCGTCAACGTTTTCCTTCACCCACCCCTCATCTGGCGGTCGCCATTTCTCTCTCGGAACAGGAATGTCTTGCTTGCTCTTTCTCCCATGGATGGATTGCCACTCTTCCATTAAGTGGAAAACTTTTCTCGCAATTGCTTCAGCATCTTCAATCCTCTGTCCTTCTCTTGCATTATTCCGGGCTAACCATAGTGCATACACACCTTGGACCAGGACCGCCTTTTCATCATCGGATGCATCCGCGAACCACATCATGAGCCACCTGGATAATGCACTATGGGGGCGTACAGACTCCAGTGGGATCGCCACCAACACCCCCAACTCCGACTGCATGATCTTCCAAAATTTCGCTGAGTGGAAACAGCCCCAAAATCTGTGATAGTTCGTTTCTTCTCTCCCACGCGCAACACAAAAAACGCCCTCCTTGATCTTCCTCCTGTGAAGCTCGATGCCCACCGCCAGCCCATTCCGAATAAGTCGCCACATGTGTGTTTTTACCTTGCCCGGCGCTACGGTATCCCATAGGCTCAACCATGATTTATGATCTGCCACCGTAGATGAAGTTTCCGGCCGACAAACTTTGAGGCATTTCTGAGCCATTCGCAAGTGGTATGCCGACCGCACCGTGAACACAACATCTTTGGTGAAGTTCCATGCCAAGTAGTCTTCCATAGTCGGCCCGCCAATCGAAATCTGCAAGATCTCCTCCACCTCGTCCGGGGAGAACATGGCGTGCACCTTGCTTTGATCCCATGCATTGCCTTGAACATTGAGGAGATCACTAACCTTCGTTATTCCATGTATATAGCTTTGGCCCAGTGGCCTTAAGCATCCCTTCCTCGGTATCCAATTGTCATGGTGTAGTTTAATTCTTGTTCCATCCACAATCCTCCAAATGAGCCCGTCTAACAGTAGGTTCCTACCATGAATGATGCTTCTAAAAGTAAAGGAGCCTCCGTCCGAGAAGTTGCATTAAGGATTGACCCATCCACAAAATATCGAGCCTTCAGGACTCGTCCACATAAAGAGTTTGGTACCTGAAGTATTCTCCAAGCTTCCTTGGCGAGCATAGCTTGGTTGAAAGCTTCACGGTCGCGAAATCCAAGCCCGCCCTCATGTTTTCTCGTGCACATTTTCTCCCAAGCGACCCAATGCACCTTTTTTGACCATTTGCTTCACCCCACCAGAAGTTCGAGGAGATAGATGACAGATTCCCGCACAATTTTCTTCGTGAGTTGAAAACATCTCATGGTAAATGTTGGTGTTGATTGGAGGCCCGACTTAACAAGCCCCTCTCTCGTCGTCTTGGACAGACCTTGTCCCTTCCACCTGCCTACTTTTCCTCTAGCGCTCTCCTTGACATATTTGAAAGTTCTGTCCTTCGATTTCCCAACAACTGTGGGGAGCCCTAGATATCTCTCGCTCAGAGCCTCCTCTGAAATGCCAATAATTTGCTGCACCTCCTGTTTCATACAATCCGAGCTGCCCTTCCCAAAGAAGATTGCAGATTTTTGTAAGTTAACTTTCTGTCCTGACGCCACTTCATACTCCTGCAAAATGATACGGAGAGCTTCAAAGTTATCTCGGGATCCCTCCAGGAACACTACACTATCATCTGCGAAGAGGAGATGAGTAATAGTCGGCCCATTGCTCCCAAAAGACACCCCCTTTATTTCCTTTTTACTCTATGCGTGATACGTCTCCGTCGTATCTATAATTTATTGATTGTTCCATGCCAATATTATACAACTTTCATATACTTTTGGCAACTTTTTATACTATTTTTGGGACTAACATATTGATCCAGTGCCCAATGCCAGTTCCTATTTGTTGCATGTTTTTTGTTTCGCAGAAAATCCATATCAAATGGAGTCCAAACGGGATAAAAACGGACGCAGAATATTTTTGGAATATTCATGAATTTTGGGAAGAAGAATCAACGCGAGATGATGCTCGAGGGGGCCACGAGGCAGGGGGCGTGCCCCTGACCCTCGTGGACACCCCTTAAGGCGGTTGTTGCCCTTCTTTCGCTGCAAGAAAGCTAATATTCGGGGGGGGGGGAATGGTGTTCAAAGTTTCAATCCAATCGGGGTTACGGATCTTCGGGAATATAAGAAACGGTGAAAGGGCAGAATCTGGAACGCAGAAACAGAGAGAGGCAGAGAGACAGATCCAATCTCGGAGGTGCTCTCGCCCCTCCCATGCCATGGAGACCATGGACCAGAGGGGAAACCCTTCTCCCACCTAGCTCCCACCTAGGGAGAAGGTCAAGGAAGAAGAAGGAGGAGGGTGGCTCTCTCCCCCTCGCTTCCGGTGGCGCCAGAACGCTGCCGGGGCCATCATCATCACCGTGATCTACACCAACACCTCTGTCATCTTCACCAACATCCCCATCACCTTCCCCCATCTATCTACAACGGTCCACTCTCTCGCAACCCGCTGTACCCTCTACTTGAACATGGTGCTTTATGCTTCATATTATTATCCAATGATGTGTTGCCATCCTATGATGTCTGAGTAGATTTTTGTTGTCCTATCGGTAATTGGTGAATCATTATGATTGGTTTAATTTGCTTGTGGTTATGTTGCTGTCCTTTGGTGCCCATCATATGAGCGCGCGTGTGGATCACACCATAGGGTTAGTTGTATGTTGATAGGACTATGTATTGGAGGGCAAGAGTGACAGAAGCTTCAACCTAGCATAGAAATTGATGCATACAGGATTGAAGGGGGACCAATATATCTTAATGCTATGGTTGGGTTTTACCTTAATGAACGTTAGTAGTTGCATATGCTTGCTAATAGTTCCAATCATAAGTGCATAGAATTCCAAGTCAGGGATGACATGCTAGCAGTGGCCTCTCCCACATAAAACTTGCTATCGGTCTAGTAAAGTAGTCAATTGCTTAGGGACAATTTCACAACTCCTACCATCACTTTTCCACACTCGCTATACTAACTTTATTGCTTCTTTACCTAAACAGCCCCTAGCTTTTATTTACGTGCTCTTTATTATCTTGCAAACCTATCCAACAATACCTACAAAGTTCTTCTAGTTTCATACTTGTTTTAGGTAAAGTGAACGTTAAGCGTGCGTAGAGTTGTATCGGTGGTCGATAGAACTTGAGGGAATATTTGTTCTACCTTTAGCTCCTTGTTGGGTTCGATACTCTTCCCCTATACTTGTGGGTTATCAAGACCTTTTTCTGGCGTCGTTGCCAGAGTTATAACGTGGGGTGAATATTCTCGTGTGTGCTTGTTTGCTTTATCACTAAATAATTTTTATTTGCTGTTCTAAGTTGTTCTCTATCTTTAGTTATGGATATGGAACACGAAATACCAAAAGAATTAGGTGTACTTGCTACTCATGGAGATGGGGAACCTCCTAAAACTCTCGATGCTGGTTATGTGAAAAATATTATGTACTACTTTAATAATCCTGAGAAAACCCCATTCAATTATGTAATGGGAGACACGTTGGATCAACGTGAATACTTTAGGGATTATCGCTTGACTCAAAAAGGGAAATTATTATGGGATCAAATTCATATGTTGCATTGGTATGCTCGGGAACTATGCTTGAAATATGATTATACTTGTTGATCTAGGATGAAGGCTCCACACCTTCCCTTTTCATGCAAATTTAATGATGATAAAACCTTGGATTCTTATGCTAATGGTATATATGATTACTATGATGTGGAACAAATAGAAGAATTCGTTGCTTTTATGGGTGCTTATGAAATTGAATCTTTGTTTAAAGAGTGTGAAAATCTTGATGATGTTGTTTACAGACTTGGAAATTTTGCTATACTTAAGTATTTCTATGAGAATTATGAATTCAATTCCAATATTGATGATTTTATTGAGAGAGTCTCTGCTGTCCAAGAAGAGACTAACATTTTGCAGGAGTCTATGGAAGAAGAAATTGATGAAATTGTGAGCTCATTGGATAAAAAAGACGAGGAGGAGAGCGAAGAACAAAAGGAGGAAGAGCGGATTGATCACCCGTGCCCACCTTCTAATGAGAGTAACTCTTCAACTCATACATTGTTTAATTTCCCTTTGTGCTTACCGAAGGATGATTGTTATGATCCCGTTGATTCTCTTGAAATACCCCTTTTTGATGATGCTTGCTATGCTTGTGGCCGTGATGCCAATATGAATGATGCTTATGGAGATGAACTTGCTATAGTTCCTTATGTTAAACATGAAATTGTTGCTATTGCACCCACACATAATAGTCCTATTATCTTTTTGAATTCTCCAAACTACACTATATCGGAGAAGTTTGCTCTTATTAAGGATTATATTGATGGGTTGCATTCTACTGTTGCACATGATGATTTTGATAGATGTAATATGCATGTGCTTGCTGCTCCAACTTGCAATTATTATGAGAGAGGAACTACATCTCCGCCTCTTTATGTTTCCAACACGATAGAATTGTAAGAAACTGCTTATACTATGCATTGGCCTTTACTTGGTGTGCATGAATTGTTCTTTTATGACATGCTGATGCATAGGAAGAGAGTTAGACTTTGTTGTTTCATGATATATGTTACTTTGTGCTCACTACTAAATCACAAATCATTGTTAATTAAAATTGGCTTTGATATACCTTGGGATCCGGGTGGATCCGTTACTTGAGCACCTTATGCCTAGCTTAATGGCTTTAAAGAAAGCGCTGCCAGGGAGACAACCCGTAAGTTTTAGAGAGTCATTTATTTCTGTTGTGTGCTTTCATAAAGTTTAAAAACAAAAAAATAAAGAGGGGAACCCAAAACTTTTCAAAAAGAAAAGCGAAAGTGAGAAAGACGAGCATTGTTAAAGTGGGAGCTAGCCTTGAACTTTGTTCATGATCACGGAAACTTTGTGAATCTTGATTACATAAACTTTTCAACAAAAATAATTATCCCCTTGTATAATTTCATTGTATTATAAAAATAATGTGCCAAGGTTTGCCTTTAGGATGTTTACAATGCTTGTTGGTTTGTGCGGTGCAGGACAGAAACTTTGGCTGTAGTGCGTGATTTTACCTTTTTTACTGGAATGTCAAACGGTTCTGAAACTTTTTTCACTGTATTTCTATACAAATTGTTTATTTTTCCTATTTTTTCAGAATTTTTGGGTTACCAGAAGTATGGTGAATGTTCATATTACTACAGACTGTCCTGTTTAAGACATATTCTGTTTTCGATGCATAGTTTGCTTGTTTTGATGAAACTATCAATTTCTATCAGTGGATTAAGCCATGGAAAAAATTATATTACAGTAGCTAAAATGCAAAAACAAAATATGAATTGGTTTGCAACAGTACTTAGAGTAGTGATTTGCTTTATTATACTAATGGATCTTACCGAGTTTTCTGTTGAAGTTTTGTGTGGATGAAGTGTTCGAAGATCGAGGAGGTCTCGATATGAGGAAAAGGAAGAGAGGCAAGAGCTCAATCTTGGGGATGCCCAAGGCACCCCAAGTAAATATTCAAGGAGACTCAAGCATCTAAGCTTGGGGATTCCTGAGGGAGTCCTGGATTAGGGGGTATCCGGCCAGCTGGACTGTGTACAACATCCGGACTATTGAAGCGTGAAGATACAAGACTCAAGACTTCGGCCCGTGTCCGGATGGGACTCTCCTTTGCATGGAAGGCAAGCTTGTCGATCCGTATATTATATTTCCTTCCTTGTAACCGACTCCATGTAAGCCCTAGCCCTCTCCGGTGTCTATATAAACCGGAGGGGTTGGTCCTTAGAAGGCCGATCACAATTACAATCATACCATCATAGGCTAGCTCTTAGGGTTTAGCCTCTACGATCCTGTGGTAGATCTACTCTTGTACTACCCATATCATCAATATTAATCAAGCAGGAAGTAGGGTTTTACCTCCATCGAGAGGGCCCGAACCTGGGTAAACATCTATGTCCCTTGCTTCCTGTTACCATCAGCCTTGACGCACAAATCGGGACCCCCTACCCGAGATCCGCCGGTTTTGACACCGACATTGGTGCTTTCATTGAGAGTTCCTCTGTGTCGTCGCTGTTGGGCTCGATGGCTCCTTCAATCATCATCAACGACGCGGTCTAGGGTGAGACTCCCCGGACAGATCTTCGTGTTCGGCGGCTTCGCACTGCGGGCCAATTCGTTTGGCCATCTGGAGCAGATCGACAGCTACGCCCCTGGCCATCAAATCAGGTTCGGAAACCTGAACTACACGGCGGATATCCACGGAGACTTGATCTTCGATAGATTCAGGCCAGCGCCAAGAGCACCGGACAGTCACGACGAGCATGGCTTAGACCTGCTGTCAGACAACACTCGGGATATCACCCCTGGAGTAGCCCTGGACTCAAATCCGGAGCAGACTGCGTTGCCTAGAGACGGATGGATGGACCCCGCCCCGCAGGCCATACCCTCATTGGCGGTAAAGCCGAACACAGGCCTCCCCTGTGAGGAAGCCTGTGACTCCGGACCCCCGGATTCATATGCGGATATAGGTTCCAGTCCGCGTGTTCCCGGGTCCGTCGAGCCTGGTTGGGCTCCGGTGATGGAGTTCACCGCGGCGGACGTCTTTTAGCACTCGCCCTTTGGCGACATGCTGAACTCATTGAAGTCTCTCTCTTTATCGGGAGGCTCTAGGCCGAACTATGTCCGGGTTGAGTGGGAAGCCGGCGACGATGGAATCCGTTGCCCACCCACCACCAACTTCATAGCCATGGTCGATGATTTAACCGACGTGCTTGACTTCGACTCCGAAGACATAGACAGTATGGACGACGATGCAGGAGAACTACAGGAACCACCGCTCATAGGACGGTGGGCGGCCACCTCCTCATACGATATATATATGGTGGACACTCCAAAGGAAAACAATGGCGGCGAGGCAACGGAGGATAACCCCTAGGGAGAAAAGCAAAACATGTGTGTCATCGGCGCCACTCCAAGCCCCGCCACATCAACACTGGCCCCGGATAAGAAAGCAGTCTAGATGGTGCCAAAGAGGAATACATCCCTGGTTAGCCTACCCTCAAGCAGGCCAGACCGGTCACGATGGGATACTTGGAGAGGGACAATTATACACCCCCCTCCGACGACGAGGTAAGCCTCGACAATGACGAATTCGGCGTACCTGAAGACCCAGTGGAACAAGTTCGCTTCAAGCGACGGCTCATGGCCACGGCAAGGAGCCTGCAAAGGAAGCAAGAGCAGCTTAAAGCTGACCAAGACGTGCTAGTGGATAGGTGGACCAAGGTACTGGCCACCGAAAAGTACGATCTCGACAGCCCCAGCAAAGGGCATACACGACACAACTGGCTACCTCAACTCGAGCAGGAAAACCACAGGCACACACACATACGTCCACACATCACTACGGTCCAAGACAGTAAGAAGCATACACGAAGAGGCACCCTCAAGTCTCGGCACAAGGGTCATAAACGTCAAGACAAGGAAACTGGTGCCAAGTCCAGCAACTCTCAGTCCGGTAAACTGACAAAGAACAACTCAAGCCTAGTCGACCAAAGCCACACACTGGATCAACCATGTGAAATTCACAGTACCCCCAGAAGGACGACAAAGCATACCAATAGAGAATGCCGGATCCTCAGAACAAAGCGGCTGGTCGTGCGCCGGAAGCAATAAGGGGAGGCACCTCATCAAAGGACCCCCCCAGGGCATAAACGTACGGACGATCGCCCATGATCACATCAGCCATAGCAAGTAAATTGCAGTACCTCTAGACCTAGTAGTCCAGGGGCTCTATAACACACAAAGACCACATGGGTATGAAGCCACGAATAACATCTCCTAAAGATGTAAGGCGCAAAGACCAAGTTTTATTGGCCCACCACCCTAGCGATTGTCTTCGGATCACTCACAATTGCTACGCCAAGGAATAAATCTTTGGCACCTTCCCACCATGCGATAGTTTACCGCATTCCAATGGGATAAACCACGTTGACTAGATTCCACATGGTAAATCACTCAGGCCAACTATCCGGACACCCATTGAGGAGTCCGCACTACCTCACGGTATAACGGCTGGGTTCACCAGGGTCCGATAAGGAACCCTTAGACTAACCACAAGAGGATGCTCAGCTGCCTCATAACATTTGCCTTCATAAACTAACTTTGACACAGAACAGGATTGGCGGCGTGGAACCAGCCCGGACACGCAATGGCAGGAACATGAAGACAGAAGGCAGCCCGGATTCAATCTTGATCCACTCACAACCCCCTCCAGTCCGGTCACCACAGGTTCCGCCAAATAATACCTCCTTTCATACATCATACTCATATGCATAGACATATCATCCTCCTACGGTGCGTAGACTTAAATAACACTTACTGGCGGTCGTTTATCACCGACGCCTCTTTGCCGAAAATGACAGCCACGCTTCGCGTTCTCCCGGTTACACCAGGGGCTTCACAGTACGGCAATAAAGTCCGACCACCTTTTCGGTCACTCGGCACCCCGGACTTATAGCACTATATGTATCAGCTCCGAATCATGTCTTGGGTCATTGGTTGGGTTTGCCCGGCTCCCATGTTTTGGTACCTTATGTTCCATTCTGTCGGCTAAGGTAGTGCTGGGAGAACTACTGCGATTGTGTCCCGATTCAGCCGGATGAGCACCTCAGTAGAGAAAGCCGAAAACCAACTGTCATGATGATGCGAGAGCTGGTCAACTGTTCGAGAGGTTGTAAAATCCTTAAAGATTTATTCTGCACAACGCCATTATAAATGCCGAGTGAGACGGATCGGTCTTCTGATCAGGCGCCAATAGAGCCCCTAGTTCGGCCTTCCGAACACTAGGGGCTGCGCCGACCATACTCTAATTCCTATGGCTAAGTGAGAGTAATAAAGCCCTATAGTCTGATTGCCTGGTTTGTGGAGAGAAACACCTCCTTAAAAGGACCCAGCTATGGGATAAAGAGCGTTCAGATATATCCTGAACACCCCCGTATTCTTTTTACGAGGGGGCAGAAGCCGACGACTGGCCAACTCTCAGGATTTGCTTACAATAAACAACCGCACAGGAAGAACATATGTTCAAACAAAACAGGCAATATATAATGAAAAATGCCATTATCTCATATTACAAAGGCCGACACAAATGCCCTCAGGGAAATATAATGTCTTTGGCACACTTATCCGCCGCAAGGCGGTCCCCTTTCATTACACCTTCATAGTACAGCTCGGGCTTGCGGTGCTCCTTACCCTCCGGCGGCCCCTCAGTCACCAGCTTCTCCGCGTCAAGCTTCCCCCAATGCACTTTCGCATGGGCAAAGGCCATGCGGGCGCCTTCTATACAGACTGATCGCTTGATAGCATCAAGCCAAGGACAGGCACCCACAATCCGCTTGATGAGTCCAAAGTAACTGCTTGGGATTGGCTCCATAGGCCATAGCCGGACAACTAAGTCCTTCATGGCTAGTTCGGCCGCCTGGTGTAGTTCGACCAACTGTTTCAGTTGATCGATAAAAGGCACCGGATAGTTTGGCGCCAAATACTGCGACCAGAAATCCCTCTCCACAGTCTTCTTCTTCGTGGTTCGGTAGAATTGGGCGGCATCTGATATGCTGCGAGGAAGATCTGCAAAAGCCCCTGGAAACATAAGAATTCAGCTTGCCGCTTAGGATTCTTCCCATTATCATGTACAAAGGCTAAGAATACAGAAGGCCTTACCAGCCGCGACTTTCCGAGCCTCCTGAATGTCCCGCGCAACACCTCGGGCTTCTTCCCGACCACCTTCCATAGCCTCGAGAGCTTGAGCGAGTTCGGATTCTTTCCCTACTAGACTCTGCTCTAAGCCCTCGCTTTTCTTTACAGCTTCCTGGAGCTCCCGCTCAGCTGCGATGACCCTGGCCTCGTGTTTTTCACGAAGTGCCTGTTCGGCGGCAACTTTCTTGTTGGCATCGGCCACAGCTTTCTTTAGTGCCGCATATTCGGCACTCGCTCCTAGAGCATACAATACATAAACTTTTCACCAAGCACGACTGCTCAATCGAGCAAACTACAGGATAAATGTTTTCAACATACCTTGCTTGTCTTCCAATTGCTTCTTCACATGGCCGAGTTCCTCCTCGGCCAGTGTAAGGCTCTGCTTCAGTTCAGACACTTCCGCATTATAAGCGGTCGTCCTCTCTGCAGATGCCTGTTTTCACACAAAAGGGTATACAACATTCACATAGGCTCCTGCAAGAGTAGGGGATTTGATCCCCTGCCCGGCTCTGTCTCCTCCGCCGGATAGTGCATCAGGGGCTACTACTCATATTATGACAATTCCTCAAAGGTTTCCTAGGAAACATACCTCAAAAGCCTTTATAAGGCCAAGGCAGGACTCGTTCAGCCCGCTCTCGGCGGACTGAATCTTCTCGACCACCGCGCCCATGAGGTCCCGATGCTCATCGACAATAGACGCGTTCTTCAACGCTGTCGATAGACCGCCAGGCAGCTCTGCTCGAACAGAGGACGCCGGCAAGGGGGTGGCTCACCATCGAGAGGGGCAACTCGCTCGATCCTGGAACCCTAGAGGTCCCGGGGGCCGTATCCATCCCCGCGTGTCCGGCTCCAGGGATATGTCCTCCCTGATCCAGGTCTTGTCGAGATGACACCTCAGTGTCACGCTCGAAATTTGGGGAAGGGGCCCGCGGAGGCGTCTCGCTCGCCAAGGCGTCTGAGCCTAGCGAATCCTCCGACGAGGACCGACCAGCGCAATACCTTGCCGGACTGTGCAAAATATGGTAACAGTTAAAACTACTATACCCAAAAACAATCCCGGACACACATGCATGTTTGGATACTTACGACTTCTCCAAGGGCTGGGCCCTGGGATCCCACTCCGGGCTGCTATCAGCAACTGTGGTGGATGCCTCCGGGAGGTAACCTTTTCCCCCTCTTGGGCGATCCGGCCTCCAGAGAGGTGGAGGCCGTTCTTTTCCTCCCTCCATCAGAGTGAGGCTCATCCTCCTCTGCTTCCTCCTCTTCGTCTTCAGACGAAGGATCGTCGCTGGAGTCTTTGGATTTGGCGTCCGAAGCCTCGCGACGGCGAAGACCACTCCGGGTCTTCTTGGCCTTCTTGGAGGCCTCTTTCTTGGGCGCCTCGTAAGGCGCGGGGACCAGCATCTTCATCAGAAGAGGTCCGGCCGGTTCCTCCGGCAGGGGGGCTGGACAATGTATCCGCTCCACCTTCTTTATCCATCCCTGAGGTCACAACAAAACACGATTAAGGTGTCTCCCTCATGACATGCCAGCTAAAGCATGAATAGACAGAGCGTGGCTGTAACTTACCGAGCTTGCAGAATGAGATAATTGATACCCGCGGTCTTCCGCGGGGCTCGGCCATGATTTGCCGGACTTGAAGAGCACCTTCCAGATATCCTTGTGGGAGGAATCGTAAAGCTCCTGAAGGGTTTGGTGCTTGGCTGGGTCGTACTCCCACAGAGTGCAACCTCAGCGCTCACAGGGGAGAACCAGGCGAACTAGCATCACCTGGACTACGTCGATGAGTTTGACGTCTCTGTCAACCACACCCTTGACACACGTCTGGAGCAGTGACAGCTCATCGGACGAGCACCAGTTCGGGCCCTTCTTGGGCCAGGACGTGAGTCTCAGTGGAGCTCTGGATCTGAACTCTGGAGCTGCCGCCCACTTTTTGCCGCGTGGTTTGGTGATATAGAACCACTGCTGCTGCCACTCCTTGACGGAGTCATAAAGCGTCTTTCGGCCAAACGGCCTTGGGCATCTTACTTACCATGGCGCCGCCGCACTCGGCGTGTTCGCCACTCACCACCTTGGGCTTCACATTGAAAATCTTCGGCCACATGCCGAAGTGAGGTGGGATCCTGAGAAAGGCCTCGCATACGATGATGAACGTCGAGATATTGAGGAAGGAGTTGGGGGAAGGGTCATGGAAATCGATCCCGTAGTAATACATGACTCCACGAACAAAAGGGTGAAGGGGAAACCCGAGCCCGCGAACAAAATGGGGAAGGAACACGACTCTCTCGTGAGGTTCCGGAGTGGGGACGACCTGTCCCGCCGGTGGGAGACGGTGGTCGATCTTCTGGGCCAGATACCCGGCTCTCCGGAGCTTCTTGATGTCCTTCTCCTGGACGGTCGAGGCCATCCACCTGCCTCCTGCTCCCGATCCGAACATCTTTGGAAGATCTCTCCTTGATGGAGAAAGAGGGTACTTGGGCGTTAGGGCTCGAACAAAGGGAATGAGCTAACGAGAGGAGACGGCGTGGGTAAAGAGAAAGGGGCCTTACCTCTTTATAGGGGCGGTAAAAGTCTTTTGCGCCTCCCCACTTGCCTGGTGAAGCCCGTCCGCTTCCCACTCGCCGCGATTAGCGGTGCGGGTGGGCTGCCCATGCCCGTATTGATGAAAATCCCGTAATAAGGGGACACGATCTCTGCTTTGACGAGACATGTCAAGGAAACCGCCTCGCAATACGCGCTGTGGCTGGTTGTGGGAAAACGGTTCGAATAATGATCCGACCGTAATAACACGTCACATTGTTTGAAAATTTGTCAGCAGATTGCGTTCATGAAATATTGTTCTCTCTACGACGGCATATGAAGATCGTCTTGCAGATCCGGACACAGTCTACGTGTTTGATAACCACTTTGGAGTATTCGGAGAAGGAACCCTCCTTGCAATGCCGAAGACAATACCGCGCGCCAGACTCATCGTCATTGAAGCCTGGTTCAGGGGCTACTGAGGGAGTCCTGGATTAGGGGGTATCCGGACAGCCGGACTGTGTACAACGTCCGGACTATTGAGGCGTGAAGATACAAGACTCAAGACTTCGGCCCGTGTCCGGATGGGACTCTCCTTTGCGTGGAAGGCAAGCTTGGCGATCCGGATATTATATTTCCTTCCTTATAACCGACTCCATGTAAGCCCTAGCCCTCTCCGGTGTCTATATAAACCGGAGGGTTGGTCCTTAGAAGGCCGATCACAATTACAATCATACCATCATAAGCTAGCTCTTAGGGTTTAGCCTCTATGATCTCGTGGTAGATCTACTCTTGTACTACCCATATCATCAATATTAATCAAGCAGGAAGTAGGGTTTTACATCCATCGAGAGGGCCCGAACCTAGGTAAACATCTGTGTCCCTTGCTTCCTGTTACCATCAGCCTTGACGCACAGATCGGGACCCCCTACCCGAGATCCTCCGGTTTTGACACCGACAATTACTCGGAAGGCATCCCATCTTTCTTCAACAAGTATCGGTATGTTTTCGGATTCGTTTCGTTCATCCGATATGTGCAAATCTTGGAGCGTCTTTTGCATTTAGTTTTCACTTTTCTTTTATGCACCATGCTGGTATGAGATAGTCCTTGGTTGATTTATAGAATGCTCATTGCACTTCACTTAAATCTTTTGAGTATGGCTTTATAGAATGCTTCACGTGCTTCACTTATATTATTTGAAGTTTGGATTGCCTGTTTCTCTTCACATAGAAAACCGCCATTTGTAGAATGCTCTTTCGCTTCACTTAAATTTGTTAGAGCATGGCCATATCTTTTGTAGAAAGAATTAAACTCTCTTGCTTCACTTATATCTATTTAGAGAGATGACAAGAATTGGTCAATCACATGGTTAGTCATAAAATCCTACATAAAACTTCTAGATCACTGAATATGATATGTTTGATTCCTTGCAATAGTTTTGCGATATAGAGATGATAATATGTGGGAGGTTCTAGTAAATGGTTGTGTTTAGTAAGGATATTGCTATTAAGGTTTGTGATTCCCGAAGCATGCATGTATGATCTCCTAACTATGTAACCAAATTGGCGCGCATTGTATTTTGATTGTTTATCTTTGCGTGAAGGTCGGGGGCGCGTGATGGTTAACTCCTACCAACCTCCCCCCTAGGAGCATGCGTAGTAGTACTTTTCTTTGAGGGCTAATAAACTTTTGCAATAAATATATGAGTTCTTTATGACTAATGTGAGTCCATGGATTATACGCACTCTCACCCTTCCATCATTGCTAGCCTCTACGGTACCATGCATTTCCCTTTCTCACCTCGAGAGTTGGTGCAAACTTCACTGGTGCATCCAAACCCCATGATATGATACACTCTATCACACATAAGCCTCCTTATATCTTCCTCAAAACAGCCACCATACCTACCTATCATGGCATTTCCATAGCCATTCCGAGATATATTGCCATGCAACTTCCATCATCATCATATACATGACTTGAGCATTCATTGTCATATTGCTTTGCATGATCGTAAGATAGCTAGCATGGTGTTTTCATGGCTTGTCTGTTTTTTGATATCTTTGCTATGCTAGGTCATTGCACATCCCGGTACACCGCCGGAGGCATTCATATAGAGTCATATCTTTATTCTAGATATTGAGTTGTAAGTAAATAAAGTGTGATGATCATCATTATTAGAGCATTGCCCCATGTGAGGAAAGGATGATGGAAGCAATGATTCCCTCACAAGTTGGGATGAGTCTCCGGACATAAAGAAAAATAAAAGGGCCAAAGAAGCCCAAATAAAAAAGAGGCCAAAGAAGCCCACCAAAAAAATAAAAAAATAAAAAAAATAAAAAAATAAAAAAATAAAAAAAATGAGAGAAAAAGAGAGAAGGGGCAATGTTACTATCCTTTTACCACACTTGTGCTTCAGAGTAGCACCATGTTCTTCATATAGAGAGTCTCCTATATTGTCACTTTCATATACTAGTGGGAATTTTCATTATAGAACTTGGCTTGTATATTCCGATGATGGGCTTCCTCAAACGCCTGAGGTCTTCATGAGCAAGCAAGTTGGATGCACACCCACTTAGTTTCATTTTGAACTTTCATACACTTATAGCTCCAGTGCATCCGTTGCATGGCAATCCCTACTCCTCGCATTGACATCAATTGATGGGCATCTCCATAGCCCGTTGATTAGTCGCGTCGATGTGAGACTTTCTCCCTTTTTGTCTTCTCCACACAACCTCTGCCATCATACTCTATTCCACCTGTAGTGCTATATCCATGGCTTGCGCTCATGTATTGCGTGAGGGTTGAAAAAGCTGAAGCGCGTTAAAAAGTATGAACCAATTGCTTGGATGACACCGGGATGGGCATGAGGGGTACCTTGTGTTAAGAAAAGGGAGCATGCAAGACTATATGATTTTGTAGGGATAGTGTTCTTTAGCATTGATATTTTGAAAGACATGATTGTTTGTTGGGATGCCCGAGTATTAAATTCTTCTATGTCAAATGATAGACTATTGCTTTGAATCACTCGTGTCTTAATATTCATGCCATGATTAGATATATGATCAAGATTATGCTAGGTAGCATTCCACATCAAAAATAATATTTTTTATCATTTACCTACTCGAGGACGAGCAGGAATTAAGCTTGGGGATGCTGATATGTCTCTGTCGTATCTATAATTTTTGATTGTTCCATGCCAATATTATACAACTTTCATATACTTTTGGCATCTTTTTGTACTATTTTGGGACTAACATATTGATCCAGTGCCCAGTGCCAGTTCCTATTTGTTGCATGTTTTTTGTTTCGTGGAAAATCCATATCAAACGGAGTGCAAACGGGATAAAAATGGATGGAGAATATTTTTGGAATATTTATGAATTTTGGGAAGAAGAATCAACGCGAGACGATGCTCGAGGGGCCCACGAGGCAGGGGGGCGCCCCTGACCCTCGTGGATGATACGTCTCCAACGTATCTATAATTTTTGATTGTTCCATGATATTATATTATATTACCCATTTTGGATGTTTATGGGCTTCACTTTACACTTTTATATCATTTTTGGGACTAACCTACTAACCGGAGGCCCAGCCCGAATCGTTTTTTTGCCTATTTCAGTGTTTCGAACAAAAGCAATATCAAATGGAGTCCAAACGGAATGAAACCTTCGGGAGTGATCTTTTTGGAACAAACGCAATCCAGGAGACTTGGAGTGGACATCAAGAAGCAGCCGAGGCGGCCACGAGGCAGGAGGGCGCGCCCTAGGGGGATAGGCACGCCCCCCACCCTCGTGGGCCCCTCGTGGCTCCCCTGACCTACCTCCTTCGCCTATATATATCCATGTACCCTAAAAACATCCAGGAGCACCACGAAAAACTATTTCCTCCGCTGCAACCTTCTGTATCCGCAAGATCCCATCTTGGAGCCTTCACCAGCGCTCTGCTGGAGGGGGAATCAACCATGGAGGGCCTTTACATCATCTCCAAGGCCTCTCCAATGAGTTGTGAGTAGTTTACCACAGACCTTCGGGTCCATAGTTATTAGCTAGATGGCTTCTTCTCTCTCTTTGAATCTCAATACAAAGTTCTCCTTGATCTTCTTGGAGATCTATTCGATGTAACTCTTTTTGCGGTGTCTTTGTCGAGATCCGATGAATTGTGGGTTTATGATCAAGTTTATCTATGAGAAATATTTGAATCTCCTCTGAATTCTTTTATGTATGATTGGTTATCTTTGCAAGTCTCCTCAAATTATCAGTTTGGTTTGGCCTACTAGATTGATCTTTCTTGCAATGGGAGAAGTGCTTAGCTTTGGGTTCAATCTTGTGGTGTCCTTTCCCAGTGACAGCAGGGGCAGCAAGGCACGTATTGTATTGTTGCCATCGAGGATAAAAAGATGGGGTTTATATCATATTGCTTGAGTTTATCCCTCTACATCATGTCATCTTTCTTAATGCGTTACTCTGTTCTTATGAACTTAATACTCTAGATGCAGGAAGGAGTCCGTTGATGTGTGGAGTAATAGTAGTAGATGCAGGCAGGAGTCGGTCTACTTGTTGCGGACGTGATGCCTATATACATGACCATGCCTAGATAATCTCATAACTATGCACTTTTCTATCAATTGCTCGACAGTAATTTGTTCACCCACCGTAATACTTATGCTATCTTGAGAGAAGCCACTAGTGAAACCTATGGCCCCCGGGTCTATCTTTTATCATACAAGTTTTCAATCTACTTTTATTTTCAATCTTTACTTTCCAATCTATATCATAAAAATACCAAAAATATTTATCTTATCTTATTATCTCTATTAGATCTCACTTTTGCAAGTTATCGTGAAGGGATTGACAACCCCCTTTATCGCGTTGGTTGCGAGGTTCTTGTTTGTTTGTGTAGGTACGAGGGACTTTTGAGGAGCCTCCTACTGGATTGATACCTTGGTTCTCAAAAACTGAGGGAAATACTTACGCTACTTTGCTGCACCACCCTTTCTCTTCAAGGGAAAACCAACGCGGTGCTCAAGAGGTAGCAAGAAGGATTTCTGGCGCCGTTGCCGGGGAGGTCTTCGCTCAAGTCAAGACATACCAAGTACCCATCACAAACTCATCTCCCTCGCATCAAATTATTTTCCATTTGCCTCTCGTTTTCCTCTCCCCCACTCCACCCTTGCTGTTTTATTCGCCCTCTCTTTCCCGTTCGCCTTTCTTTTTCGCTCGCTCCTCGTATTTTCTGCCACTATGTCTGAAACCAGGGAGGTTATCGTTGATAAGAACGATAGTAATAACATGGAAATTTTTGATGCTTTTGATGATCCTGTTGAAGAACCACCCATCCGACATACTAAAAAATTTCGCATCGGTAGTGGTAATATTATTGGAAAGGGGTTATTCAAGATTTCTTTACTTGTGCCGGTGCTTTACCCGCTATGGGTGGATCTATTCTTCATAGAACTAGTAGTCTTGCGGATGCTATATCCTTGCTTATAGTTGAACTTGAAAGACAATTTATGCATGTGCATCCTTGCATACAAAGGATTTTCCTAGAGTTTTCCGATATTGAGCATTCTTCTATTAAGCGTGCAACTACTATCTTTTTGGCTCATGAGTTTAGATTTATAATAAAAGAAGCCAAAGAAATTTTCGTGCACTATAGGGTGGACGCTGGCCGTCCTCCCATAGAGGCAATCCTCTTCGATCAAGAGGAAATAATGTGTTTTCAATCTTTAGATTATGTTGCTTTTAATGAAAACCTTAGAAAAAAGGTTCCTACCAATGTTCTAGTTGATAGAATTTCCGAACTTAATAATGATTTTGCTATTCGAAACAATGAGTTAGGATATTCTCTTGAGTATAGGCTCATGACTTTCTGCCTAAAGAATGCTTATAATGATGAATTGGTTGTACAATATGAAGGGCCAAAGGAGGAACCCATACCTCCCAAGATTGATCTTGGGGACTTCTATCCCATTAAATTTAGCCCTTTTTATTACTTTTGCTTGCCACAAAGAAAACTTGCTGCTGAACGTAGGGACTATGAGATGAGTTCTCATGATCTATCTTATTATTATGGCAATACTTAGATCTATTCTCGCTTTTATGCCTAGCTAGGGGCGTTAAATGATAGCGCTTGTTGGGAGGCAACCCAATTTTATTTTTTCCTTGATTTTTTGCTTCTGTTTAGTAATAAATAATTCATCTAGCTTCTTTTTAGATGTGGTTTTATGTTTTAATTAGTGTTTGTGCCAAGTAGAACCTATAGGACAACCTACGGTGATAGTTAATTTGATTCTACTGAAAAACAGAAACTTTTGCGCGCACGAGAACAATATTAATAAATCACAGGAACGTGCTTTTGAGTTGATTATTTTTGAAGCAGATCAATAGAAAATTTTCCCAGGACTTCCTATTTTGGTAGGAGTTTTAGATTTCCAGAAGTATCCTAAAGTTACAGATTTCTACAGACTGTTCTGCTTTTGACAGATTCTATTTTTCGTGTGTTGTTTGCTTATTTTGATGAATCTATGGCTAGTATCAGGGGGTATGAACCATAGAGAAGTTGGAATACAGTAGGTTTAACACAAATATAAATCGAGAATGAGTTCATTACAGTACCTTAAGTGGTCGTTTTTCTTTCTTGCACTAACGTGGCTCATGAGATTTCCTGTTGAGTTTTGTGTTGTGAAGCTTTCAAGTTTTGGGTGGACTATGGAATAAGGAGTGGCAAGAACCTAAGATTGGGGATGCCCATGAACCAAAATATAATTCAAGGACAACCAAAAGCCTAAGCTTGGGAATGCCCCGGAAGGCATCCCCTCTTTCGTCTTTGTCTACCGGAAACTTTACTTGGAGCTATATTTTTATTCGCCACATGATATGTGTTTTGCTTGGAGCGTCTTGTATGATATGAGTATTTGCTTTTTAGTCTACCACAATCATCCTTCCTGTTCACACCTTTTGGGAGAGACACACATGATTTGAAATTTATTAGAATACTCTATGTGCTTCACTTATATCTTTTGAGCTAGATAGTTTTGCTCTAGTGCTTCACTTATATCTTTTTAGAGCACGACGGTGGCTTAATTTTGTAGAAATTATTGATCTCTCATGCTTCACTTATATTATTTTGAGAGTCTTTTAGAACAGCATGGTATTTGCTATGGTCATAAAATTGGTCCTAATATGATGGGCATCCAAGTTTGGTATAATAAAAACTATCATAGAAAGTGCATTAAACACTATGATAAATTTGATGCTTGATAATTGTTTTGAGATATAAAGGTGGTAATGTTAGAGTCATGCTAGTCGGGTGATTATGAAATTGATAAATACTTGTGTTAAGGTTGGCAAGTCCCGTAGCATGCACGTATGGTAAAAGTTGTGTGCCAAATTTGTTGCATGGGGTGCTCTTTTAATTTTCTTCCTTACGTGTGGAGGTCGGGATCGCGCGATGGTTAACTCCTACCAACCCTTCCCCTAGGAGCATGCGTAGTAGTACTTTGCTTCGAGGGCAAGTAGACTTTTGGAATAACTATATGAGTTCTTTATGACTAATGTGAGTCCATGGATTATACGCACTCTCACCCTTCCACCATTGCTAGCCTCTATTATGCCGCACAACTTTCGCCGGTATCATGCACCCATCATTTACCTTCCTCAAAACAGCCACCATACCTACCTATTATGGCATTTCCATAGCCATTCCGAGATATATTGCCATGCAACTTTCCACCGTTCCGTTTATTATGACACGCCCCATCATTGTCATATTGCTCTTTGCATGATCATGTAGTTGACATCGTATTTGTGGCAAGGCCACCTCCATAATTTTTCATACATGTCACTCTTGGTTCATTTCATATCCCGGTACACCGCCGGAGGCATTCATGTAGAGTCATATTTTGTTCTAAGTATTGAGTTGTAATTCTTGAGTTGTAAATCAATAAAAGTTTGATGATCTTCATTATTAGAGCATTGTCCCAAGTGAGGAAAGGATGATGAAGACTATAATTCCCCCACAAGTCGGGATGTGATACGTCTCCAACGTATCTATAATTTTTGATTGTTCCATGCTATTATATTACCCGTTTTGGATGTTTATGGTCTTTACTTTACACTTTTATATCATTTTTGGGACTAACCTACTAACCGGAGGCCCAACCCGAATTGCTGTTTTTTTGCCTATTTCAGTGTTTCGAAGAAAAGGAATATCAAACGGAGTCCAAACGGAATGAAACCTTCGGGAGCGTGATTTTTGCAACGAACATGATCCAGGAGACATGGAGATGAAGTCAGGGAAGCTTCGAGGAGGCCACGAGGCAGGGGGCGCGCCCACCCCCCTGGGCGCGCCCTCCACCCTCATGGGCCCCTTGTGGCTCCCCTGACCGACTTCTTTCGCCTATATATCTCCATATACCCTAAAAACATCGAGGAAACAATAGATCGGGAGTTCCGCCGCCGCAAGCCTCTGTAGCCACCAAAAACCAATCGGGACCCTGTTCTGGCACCCTTCCAGAGGGGGAATCCATCACCGGTGGCCATCTTCATCATCCCGGCGCTCTCCATGAGGAGGAGGGAGTAGTTCACCCTCGGGGCTGAGGGTATGTACCAGCAGCTATGTGTTTGATCTCTCTCTCTCTCTCTCTCTCTCTCGTGTTCTTGAGGTGATACAATCTTGATGTATCGCGAGCTTTTCTATTATAGTTGGATCTTATGATGTTTTTCCCCCTCTACTCTCTTGTAATGGATTGAGTTTTCCCTTTGAAGTTATCTTATCGGATTGAGTCTTTAAGGATTTGAGGACACTTGATGTATGTCTTGCCGTGCTTATCTATGGTGACAATGGGATATTCACGTGATCTACTTGATGTATGTTTTGGTGATCAACTTGCAGGTTCAATGAATCTATGCATAGGGGTTGGCACATGTTTTCGTCTTGACTCTCCGGTAGAAACTTTGGGGCACTCTTTGAAGTACTTTGTGTTGGTTGAATAGATGAATCTGAGATTGTGTGATGCATATCGTATAATCATACCCACGGATACTTGAGGTGACAATGGAGTATCTAGGTGACATTAGGGTTTTGGTTGATTTGTGTCTTAAGGTGTTATTCTAGTACGAACTCTATGATAGATCGAACGGAAAGAATAGCTTCATGTTATTTTACTACGGCTCTTGAATAGATCGATCAGAAAGGATAACTTTGAGGTGGTTTCGTACCCTACCATAATCTCTTCGTTTTCTCTCCACTATTAGTGACTTTGGAGTTACTCTTTGTTGCATGTTGATGGATTTATATGATCCAAGTATGTTATTATTGTTGAGAGAACTTGCACTAGTGAAAGTATGAACCCTAGGCCTTGTTTCCTACCATTGCAATACCATTTGTGCTCACTTTTATCATTAGTTACCTTGCTGTTTTTATATTTTCAGATTATAAAAGCCTATATCTACTATCCATATTGCACTTGTATCACCATCTATTCGCCGAACTAGTGCACCTATACAATTTACCATTGTATTGGGTGTGTTGGGGACACAAGAGACTCTTTGTTATTTGGTTGTAGGGTTGTTTGAGAGAGACCATCTTCATCCTATGCCTCCCACAAATTGATAAACCTTAGGTCATCCACTTGAGGGAAATTTGCTACTATCCTACAAACCTCTGCACTTGGAGGCCCAACAATGTCTACAAGAAGAAGGTTGTGTAGTAGACATCAAGCTCTTTTTTGGCGCCGTTGCCGGGGAGGTGAGTGCTTGAAGGTATATCTTTAGATCTTGCAATCGAATCTTTTTGTTTATTGTTTTATCACTAGTTTAGTTTATAAAAGAAAACTACAAAAAAATGGAATTGAGTTTGTCTCATACGCTTCATCTTTTTAATATCTTTCGTGAGTATGATGAAAAGGAAAATTGTGCTCAAGTGCTAGAATAAGAAGTCTATAAAATGTTTGGCACTAAATCTTTGAATGATGGGCACGATTGCAATGTTGTTAGTATGAACTCCTTGAATATTCATAGTACTAATGATGATTGCACTAGTCATGATGAAAATATCTCTTATAAGCATGTCGATTTTTGTGGAGAGCATCGGGTTTGCATGGACACACCAAATAGAGAAGATAGATATTGCAAGAGGCATAAGCATTTAGACACTAAATTGTTGCAAGAAAGGTTAAATGTGAGTCCTGAAAACTTATATTTCCTTTGCCGTACTTGTGAACTTTGCAATGAAAGTGGTCATTTACATCTCCGATGCAAATTGTTTCATGATCGAATCGTGTCCAAAAATTGTGATGATTTGATATCCCTTGCACATTATAATGAACTTAGTTTGCTTATGGGTTACGAAGAAATGAAACGTATAACTAAGCATCTTCCAGAATTTGCCCGTTATAAACTTCTTAATTTTGATCTAGAGATGATTTATTTGTATTATGCGGTGAATTGCATTGAAAATCCTTATATTGCCAATTACATAAAGAAACGAAAGCAAATGGAAGATGAAGAGAATACTAATGAAAGGGAAGAGACTTCCCAATATCCTCCTATTATTTCTTATGGTGAATCAGGTAACAAGGAGGAGCCTTCTATTCAACCAATCTCATTGAGGGAGTCCTGGATTAGGGGGTGTCCGGATGGCCGGACTACGACCTTCGGCCGGACTCCCGGACTATGAAGATACAAGATTGAAGACTCCATCCCGTGTCCGAATGGAACTTTCCTTGGTGTGGAAGGCAAGCTTGGCGATACGATATGAAGATCTCCTCCCATTGTAACCGACTCTGTGTAACCCTAGCCCTCTCCGGTGTCTATATAAACCAGAGAGTTTTAGTCCGTAGGACGAACAACAATCATACCATAGGCTAGCTTCTAGGGTTTAGCCTCTCCGATCTCGTGGTAGATCCACTCTTGTACTACCCATATCATCAATATTAATCAAGCAGGAGTAAGGTTTTACCTCCATCGAGAGGGCCCGAACCTGGGTAAAAACATCGTGTCCCTTGTCTCCTGTTACCATCCGCCTAGACGCACAGTTCGGGACCCCCTACCCGAGATCCGCCAGTTTTGACACCGACATTGGTGCTTTCATTGAGAGTTCCTCTATGTCGTCACCTTTAGGCCTGATGGCTTCTTCGATCATCAACCACGACGCGGTCCAGGGTGAGACTTTTCTCCCCGGACAGATCTGCATATTCGGCGGCTTTGCACTGCGGGCCAACTCGCTTGGCCATCTGGAGCAGATCAAAAGCTACGCCCCTGGCCATCAGGTCAGGTTTGGAAGCTTAAATTACACAGCTGACATCCACGGGGACTTGATCTTCGATGGATTCGAGCCACGGACGAGCATGCCGCTCTGTCCCGATGGGCACGATCTAACTCTGCCCCCGGACAGCGCCCAGAGTGCCGCTCAAGTGTCCGCTCCGACCATTAGCTCGGAACCTACTGCGCTAGTCGGGGATGGACGGTTGGACGCCACCCCGGGAGCCGCAACCTCCATGGCAATAGAGCCGAATACCAGCCTAGTCCTTTGCAGGGCCCGTGACTCGAAGGTGCTGGACTCCGCTTATTCCGCACCTCTTCCGATCGAACCCGATTGGGAACCGCCACGGACGTCTTCCAGCACTCGTCCTTTGGCGATATCCTAAATTCACTAAAGTCTCTCTCTTTGTCAGGAGAGCCCTGGCCGGATTACGGTCAACACGGTTGGGATGCGGACGAGGAAGAAATTCGAAACCCACCCACCACCCACTTGGTAGCCACTGTCGACGATCTAACCGACATGCTCGACTCCGACTCTGAAGATATCGATGGTATGGACGCCGATAAAGGAGACGAACAAGAACCAGCACCTATAGGGCACTGGAAAGCCACCTCATCATACGATGTATACATGGTGGACACCCCTAATAGAAATGACAACGAGGATCAAAAGGGCGCAACCAGGGATCGCTCCCTCGAAAAACAATCAAAGTGGCGGCATAAGCGCAAAGCCAAGCCCCACCTCGACAAAGACCCAGCCATAGAGCAGGGTGAATCAATGGAAGAGGAACATGCCATCGAGCAACCGTCCAAACAGGGCGGACAATCCGAACAACCCATCCCCGGGAAAGATAATAGTCCGAACGACCTCACGCCGGACAAATTGCTGGAACATCAGAACCTCCACCAAAGGCTCGTTGCCACTGCATGTAGCCTGAAAAAGCAGTAGCGGAGGCTCAAAACAGCGGAAGATGCACTCAGGATCAGATGGGGCAAAGTACTCAATACCGCACACAAGTACGGCAACAGTCGTCACACAAAGAGCTATCCGAAGCGGAAACTACTACCGGAATTTGATGAAGAGGCCATAAAGCCCCCACAGTCAAAAAATAAGGAAGCCACAAGGTTGGATAGACGACCCCACGATCAATCTCACGCAACAAAGGGCGCCGCACTCAATACGGCGCGTGATCCGTCCAAGAATTCGCATCAAAAAACTGGCCCACCTAGACCCATCTATGGGCCAAGAAAGCAAGCTCCAGTGAGCAATGCAATGCACAAAATATCCGAACATCGCGGCACACCTAAATACAGGGGCGTCGCACATCCTCTATGTTTTACTGATGAGGTGCTGGATCATGAATTTCCAGCGGGATTCAAGCCCGTGAACATAGAAGCATACGACGGAACAATAGACCCTGGAGTCTGGATCGAGGATTATATCCTCCACATACACATGGCCAGAGGAGATGACCTCCACGCCATAAAATACTTACCCCTTAAGCTCAAAGGGCCAGCCCGGCATTGGCTTAAAAGCCTTCCCGAAAACACCATGGGAAGCTGGGAAGCGCTTGAGGATGCTTTCTGGGCAAATTTTCAAGGGACCTATGTCCGACCTCCGGATGCAGATGATCTGAGCCATATAACTCAGCAGCCCGGAGAGTCAGCCTGGAAACTCTGGAACAGATTCCTTATTAAAAAGAATCAGATAGTCGACTGTCCGGACGCCGAGGCCCTAGCAGCTTTCAAACATAGCATCCGAGACGAATGGCTCGCCAGACACCTCGGCCAAGAAAAGCCAAGAACAATGGCCGCATTAACAAGCCTCATGACCCGCTTTTGTGCAGGAGAGGACAGTTGGTTGGCAAGAAGCAGCACCAGTGACCCGAATACATCCGAACCCAGAGATGGGAACGGGAAACCGTGCTGCAACAAAGAACCGCGCCGGATAAAGGACAACAACCTGATGAGCACGGCAGTAAACGCCGGATTCAAAGCTCTCGGCAAAATCAGAAAAAGCCGCCCCCCAAAGATGACAGGGACGAGCTATCCAACCTCAACAAAATCTTGGACAAAGTATGTCAAATCCACAGCACTCCTGGGAGACCTGCAAACCATACCCACAGAGATTGTTGGGTCTTCAAGCAGTCCGGCAAACTCAACGCCGAACACAAAGGGCTCGACACACCAAGCGAGGATGACGACGCGCCCCACAAGCAGAACACCGAAGAACAAAAGAAGTTCCCACAAGAAGTCAAGACAGTAAATTCACTTCAAATGACAAAAGGGAAAAACAGAACGATGCTTACGAAGACACGCACCGTATGGCTAGCCCAAGAGGGGCACCGCCACTAGTTGTTACAACCAATCACCTTCGATCATCAGGATTACTCCAAAGGAGCCCGGAACGCAGGCTGGACTGCCTTGATCGTGAATCCGATTATTAACGGACTCCAATTTACAAAAGTCCTTATGGACGGCGGCAGTGACTTGAACCTGTTATATCAGGATACAATCCGCAAACTAGGGGTAAACCCAACTATAATCCGCCATGGCAACACTTCCTTTCAAGGAGTCACGCCGGGTCCAGATACCCAGAGTATGGGTTCCCTTTCTTTAGAAGTCACGTTCGGCTCACCCGACAACTTCCTCGCCCCATTCGTAAGTTGCTATCAAGCGCTACTGGGACGTGAAGCTTTCGCCCGCTTTAACGCAATACCGCATTATGCATCCCTTACACTTAAAATGCCAGACCCACGAGGCATCATTTCATTACAGGGGAATATAAATTGACCCCCAAAGTACGGGCAAAGGTGCGGCCGCCTAGACAGCCCCCACTAATCCAGCCCTACTATCCCGGATACGGCTCGACGAGTCCGGCGTAAACGTACATATGCTTAATAGCTGCATAACCCTGTACAAGGGGCTCCAAGTGTTCACGCCAGGAGATAATACGGCTCAATTCTTGCTCCAACTATGTTTTGTTTATCTTAATATAGATTTCTCGCACGCTTATTTTTTACTAAGTTCCTCTCTTTCGCAGACGAACATCGTGCTACGCCCGTCCAGGATACGGCACAACGGAGACACAGGTGCAGACGTGTAGCAGGGACCCGTTTCAAGGATTCTTTTCAGATTAAGGCCCCACGTAAACCTTTTTTACTGTCTCTTGTTGACAACATCCCCCGGTTTTCGCTATAACCGAGGAGGAGGCTGGCGTCTTGGCATGTGGCCACGCCAGAATTTTTGCGCGTACCTGGACATCAGGGGCTTTTTTACCAAGGGCTCTATTTCGGCCCGTCTTCATAAAGACCGAATACCTTAGGGAGTGTTCGGCGTCGCGAGTTTGGTCCTATATGCATCAACTCCGAATCATGTCTTTGGTCAAATGTTGGGTTTGCCCGGCTCCTGTGTTTTGCTGCCTTACATTCCGTTATATCGGCTAACGTGGCACCAGGAGAACTACTGTGATTGTGCCCCGGTTCGGCCAGGCGAGCACCTCAGTAGAGAAAGCCGAAAACTGACTGTCATGATATAGCGAGAGACTGGTCAACCACTCGATGACTTTCGGAATCTTTAGGATTCCTCCGCATTAACGAAGGGCCGCTTCCCGGTCAGGCACACTTGTGCCCAGAATTCGGGTGAACGCAGTGCCCCTAGGGGCTATTCAGTAGCCCCACTGTCAAACTCCTATGGCTAAGTGAAAGTGATAAAACATTATAGTCCGATTGCCTAGTTCACCGCGCCACCACCTCCTTTATAGGACAAAGACGTTGGATTAAGTGTGAAAAAGCGCCTTTTTGCGAACACCCCCGCATTCCATCCGTGGGGGCTGAAGCCAACGACTGCCATCTTTCAGGTTATATACACATATATACATTAAACGGCCGCACGGGAGGCATCATAATTCTTGCAAGCACAAGTATAAAAAGCCTTTATATTCCATCAAAATATTCATTTTACAATAGTACAGGCTATTCAAACACAACATCCTTCAAGCACTGCGACTCTATTAAACGAGCGCCATGAAGAACTTCCTCAAAGTAGTGCTTGGCAGGTACTCGGCTTTTGTCCGAATCCCGAGATGCAACAACACTGGCCTTCATATCCGCCCAGTATGTTTTGACACGGGCAAGAGCCATCTGTGCGCCATCTATGCACGCCGACCTCTTCATTACATCAGCATGCGGCACCGAACCAAGGAACTGCTGCACCAAGCCAAAATAACTCTTCGGCTCCGGCTTCTCCGGCCACAGACGACTCGCAACATACCTCATGGTGAGTCCGGATAACCTGTTCAGCTCCGCCCAGGCGGCCAAACGGTCGGATACTGAAAGTGGGCATTCTGGATTGTGGAACTGCGACCAAAAAAGCTCTTCCAACCCATGGTCACCTCGGCCGCGGAAGTGTTCGGTCGCGTCCGCCGCACTAGCTGCCAAATCCAGATAAGTGTTTTCCGCACTCCACTGCCGGTCTAAAGGAGCATACTTGGTGTCTCCGAACTTCATCCGCAGCATATAAGGCTTTCCAGCCGTGATATCTCTGGCCTGACGCAGCTCCTCCTTCATAGCTCTCATTGCAGAGCGAGTATCCTTGGCATCGGCAGTGATCTTTTCAAGGTCCTTCTGAGCCGCCCTATCTTCTTGTTCAAGACATTTACATCGGTCGGTAGCATCCTTCAATTTTATGGCCATCTCGGCTATTACCTTCTTGCTCTGGCAGTGAGCAGCCTGTTCGGCTTTTAGCTCTTCAGCCGCTTTAACGGCAGCCGCATCACTTCTCCTTGCTTGCTCCTTGGCTCGAGCAAGTTCCGCCTGAAGGTTCTCCACAGCAGCAGCACCATCTACATTAAGCACATATATATAAGGCCCGAGCTTCGAGCTCCTATTACCAGGTGTCTTTGGAACATACCTCGAGCCTCGTCTAGCCGCTTATTTACAAGCACGATGTCGACATCTGCTACGTCAAGTTGCCGCTTTAGCTCGGCAGATTCATCAGTCCGGCTAGCCACCGAACGCCTCGCCACCTTCATGGAATAGGCGACATATTATACCTGGGGTTATGATCCTCTGTGCGCCGTCACTCTTGACGACACATAGAGTCTCAGGGGCTACTATTTATACAGGGCGCATTTAATATGCGGCTCTACCAAAAGGTACACCTTTTTACGTACCTCAAAGCCTGTTAGTAAACTCCTGGCAGCCTCGTACAATCTGCTTTCCGCGGACGAAATCCTTCCAATCACTGTATTCATCAACATACGGTGTTCTTCTGAGATAGACGCCCTCCCAAGCAGATCCTTCAGCCCCTCCGACTGTGCACCAGAGGGTGCCGGACTAGCCTGACGACCTTTTCCAGGGTCCAGACTTGGAACAACCCTCCGAGACGACACCTCGGGGTCGCCTGCCTCGTAAGATGGTGCAACAAGGGGAGGCATTTTGCTCTCTATCATCTCCGGACAAAGATCCCCTGAAGATGAGCTCTGCTGAAAAGGGTTGAGATCCGAACTGCAAGGTAATATTTTGGTTATTTTCCTCGGAAATAGAACAGGAGTGTCATTCATTATGGAACCCCTCCCTCCACTTATGTCTCGGGGGAGAGCGGGTCCCCTTTAGGGGGCAATTCGGCCGGGGCGTTCTCCGGCGCCGAACCCTCTGGCGAAGATTTGTTCCCCCGTTTTGAGGCCATCACCTCCGGGCCTTCAGAGGCAGTCCTTTTCTTTCCCTGGTCGGGAGAATTTTCGATTCTTCCCTTCCTAACAGCCTCCTTCATGGAGGCGGTAGCTCCTTGGTTCCCCCCTTCGCCTTCCGCCAAAAGCGCGACCTCCAGCATCCTGGTTAGCATGGGATTCGGCGCGGTCTCGGGCAGGGGGGCTGGACACCTGATAAGCTTTGCCTTCACCATCCACTCCTGTTCAAAGGACAACTCTGTTAAGCGTAATTTTGTGATGAAAATACGGATGGTGTGTCCAAATACGGGGCTACTTACCTTAGCATCCGGGCGGTTGCAGCTCAGACCTGCATCCTCGGACAAATCCGGACACCTTGCTTGTGATCCAAAGAACAATTTGTACATCTCCATGGGTGTCGCACCCATGAAATGTTGGAGGACTCGCGGTCCCTCCGGATTAAATTCCCACAGGCGGAGAGGTCGACGTTTGCAGGGCAATGTGCGGCGAATCAGCATGACTTGCGCCACTACGGTCAAATTGATGTCTCTTTCTAGAAGATCTCGAATGCGGTCCTGCAGCAAGGGCACGTCTTTGGGCGGCCCCCAGATAATTCCTTCATTAACCCATGACGCTAGCCGTGGTGGGGGACCCGAGCGAAAAGTAGGTGACGCCACCCATGTGGTGCCCCTGGGGGCTGTGATGTAAAACCAGTCCCATTGCCATAGGCCGAACTCCTCTTGAAAAGAGCCTTTGGGCCATGGAGCGTCGTCCATCTTGCTTATTATAGCTCCTCCGCACTCAGCGTGCTGCCCCTCGATCATCTTCGGTTCCACCTTGAAGGTTTTAGCCACAATCTGAAGTGAGGAGTGATATGGAGGAAGGCCTCACACACGACAATGAATGATGAGATTTGGAGGATGGACTCCGGAGCTAAGTCGTGGAACTCCAGCCCGTAATAAAACATAAGCCCTCTCACGAAGGGATCAATCGGGAAGCCTAGCCCCCGAAGGAAGTGAGATGCGAACACCACGCTCTCACCGGGCTGGGGAGTGGGAATGGCCTGCCCTTGAGCAGGCAGCCTATGCGACATTTCACCGGTTAGATACCTGGCATCTCTCAGTTTTCGCACATCTTCTTCCGTAACGGAGGAAGGCATCCACCGGCCTCGGAGGTTGGAACCGGACATCATCGAAGGTCCGAAGCGCCTAAAACTAGAGCTTTGGGTGTTGGAACTCGAAGCAAGGGGCGGATTCGATTGGATTGAGAAGAAGGGAGCCGAGCCTTGGTCCCTTTATAAAGGAGGTGAATACCAAGAGCCCTCCCCGTAACCGTTTGAGACTCGCTTTCTATTAGGGAGTCATACCAAAGTCACGGTTGGGTTACCCACGCCCGTGTTGATGAGAATCCCGGAATAAGGGGACACGATCTTTGCTTTGACAAGACGTGCCAAGGAAACCGCCTCGCTAAACATGCTGAGGTGGAACAGTAAAATGATTCGAATAAAGGCCTGGCCATGACGTCACGCTACAGAATACATCAGCAGATCTGATTGGTGCGAATATTATTCTCTCTACGGTGGAATGTGGAACTTATTTTGCAGAGCCGGACACTATCCTGGTGTTCAACATCTTCTATGAAGTATTCGGAGGAAGAACCCGCCTTGCAATGCCGAAGACAATTTGCGCGCCGGACTCGTCGTCATTGAAGCCTGGTTCAAGGGCTACTGAGGGAGTCCTGGATTAGGGGGTGTCCGGATGGCCGGACTACGACCTTCGGCCGGACTCCCGGACTATGAAGATACAAGATTGAAGACTCCGTCCCGTGTCCGGATGGAACTTTCCTTGGCGTGGAAGGAAAGCTTGGCGATACGATATGAAGATCTCCTCCCATTGTAACCGACTCTGTGTAACCCTATCCCTCTCCAGTGTCTATATAAACCGGAGAGTTTTAGTCCGTAGGACGAACAACAATCATACCATAGGCTAGCTTCTAGGGTTTAGCCTCTCTAATCTCGTGGTAGATCCACTCTTGTACTACCCATATCATCAATATTAATCAAGAAGGAGTAGGGTTTTATCTCCATCGAGAGGGCCCGAACCTGGGTAAAAACCTTGTGTCCCTTGTCTCCTGTTACCATCCGCCTAGACGCACAGTTCGGGACCCCCTACCCGAGATCCGCCGGTTTTGACACCGACACTCATCAATAAGGAGCTCACAGAAGAAGGTTGAACCCACACATAATGTGAAGAAGAAAAAGAAAATACGAAGCAACAAAGGTAGAAAGGTATCTATCCCAAATGATGTTGCTCCTACTACTCATTGTGATGATGATAATTGCTATACTATTGGTGCTATCCATACTATTAATGATGAGAGTGATTATGCTTATGATATGGAAAGGCCCAAGATTGGGGATGCTATGTTTGATGACGATGGCATATTTGAGAATATATTTGCTGAAATTAATGTTTGTCCCAAGCTTGGGGATGCTACGTTTAATGAAGATGATATTTTTAGCCCCCCAAGTTTTGATATGCAAAGTTGTTATGATGATAGCATGCCTCTTAGCTATGATGATTATATTGATGAAAGTGGGTTTGGAAGAGTGTCAACTTTAGGAAGTAGTGATCCCACTATTTTGGAGGATGTTGAATCTTATTGTGATAAATATGAAAGTGGATTTGGAAGAGTGTCAACTTTATTTAGTGACGATTCCACTATCTTGGAAGAGGTTTCAATCGATTATGATGAGAACAAAGTTGCTACTTATGATGATTATTGTGATGAAACTTATGCTATAAAAAGTAGTGATGATTATATTTATAAAACTTATCATGATTATGATTACCCTTTTTCTGAATATTACTCTTTTAATGTGGAAACAATTTATAGTATTCGAGTGTCTTATGATACTCCCACTATTCCGAATGAGAAGAATTTTGCTTATGTGGAGAGTAGTAAATTTTCTATGCTTGTAGATCATGAAAAGAATGCTTTAGGTGCTGGTTATATTGTTGAATTAATTCATGATGCTACTGAAAATTATTATGAGGAAGGAACATATGTTTGTTGGAATTGCAATAATATCAAGTTTCCTCTCTATGTATTGAAAATCTTGAAGCTATGCTTGTTTTACCTTCCTATGCTAGTTGATTATTGTTCCCATAAGTTGTTTGCTCACAAAATCCCTATGCATAGGAAGTGGGTTAGACTTAAATGTGCTAGTCATATGCTTCATGATGCTCCCGTTATGTTACAATTCTTATCTTTTATGTGAGCATCATTGTCATCACCATGCCTAGCTAAAAGGCATTAAAGAAAAGCGCTTGTTAGGAGACAACCCAATATTTACCCTTAATGTTTTTGTGTGTTCACATGATTATGCTACTGTAGTAATCATGTTTTATAGCTTTTGTTTCAATAAAGTGCCAAGTAAGACCTTTAGGATAGCTTACGGTGATAGTTGTGTTGATCCTGCTGAAAATCAGAAACTTTTTCACACAGTAAATTAGTTTTGATAATTCACAGAAACGTGATTATGATCTAATTCTTTTTTCTTTAGATGGGTACACAAATTTCTCAGGACTTTCTAATTTTGTAGGATTTTTGGAGTTCCAGAAGTATTCTAATGATACAGATTACTACAGACTGTTCTGTTTTTGACATATTCTATTTTCTATGTGTTGTTTGCTTATTTTGATGAATCTATGAGTAGTATCGGAGGGTATGAACCATAGAGAAGTTGGAATATAGTAGATATTACACAAATATGAATTTAGAATGAGTTCACAACAGTACCTTATGTGGTGGTTTTTCTTTCTTGCACTAACGGAGCTTATGAGATTTCATGTTGAGTTTTGTGTTGTGAAGTTTTCAAGTTTTGGTTAAAAATTTGATGGACTATGGAATAAGGAGTGGCTAGAGCCTAAGCTTGGGGATGCCCATGGAACCCCAAGATATTCAAGGATACCCAAAAGCCTAAGCTTGGGGATGCCCCGGAAGGCATCCCCTCTTTCTTCTTCGTCTATCGGTAACTTTACTTGGAGCTATATTTTTATTCGCCACATGATATGTGTTTTGCTTGGAGCGTCTTGTATGATATTAGTCTTTGATTTTTAGTTTACCACAATAATCCTTTCTGTACACACCTTTTGGGAGAAACCCACATGATTTGGAATTTATTAGAATACTCTATGTGCTTCACTTATATCTTTTGAGCTAGATAGTTTTGCTCTAGTGATTCACTTATATCTTTTAGAGCACGACGGTGGCTTAATTTTGTAAAAATTATTGATCTCTCATGCTTCACTTATATTATTTTGAGAGTCTTTTAGAACAGCATGGTATTTGCTATGGTTATAAAATTGGTCCTAGAATGATGGGCATCCAAGTTGGGTATAATAAAAACTATCATAGGAAGTGAATTGGATGCTATGATCAATTTGATACTTGATAATTGTTTTGAGATATGAGGATGGTGATATTAAAGTCATGATAGTTGGGTGATTATGAATTTAAAGAATACTTGTGTTGAAGTTTGTGATTCACGTAGCATGCACGTATGGTGAACCGCTTTGTGATGAAGTTGGAGCACAATTTTATTTATTGATTGTCTTCCTTATGAGTGGCGGCCGGGGACGAGCGATGGTCTTTTCCTACCAATCTATCCCCCTAGGACCATGCGCGTAGTACTTTGTTTCCAATGGCTTGTAGATTTTTGCAATAAGTATATGAGTACTTTATGACTAATGTTGAGTCCATGGATTATACGCACTCTCACCCTTCCACCATTGCTAGCCTCTCTTGTGCCGCGCAACTTTCGCCGGTACCATACACCCACCATATACATTCCTCAAAACAGCCACCATACCTACCTATTATGGCATTTCCATAGCCATTCCGAGATATATTGCCATGCAACTTTCCACCGTTCCGTCTATATGACACACATCATCATTGTCATATTGCTGTTTGCATGATCATGTAGTTTACATCGTATTTGTGGCAAGGCCACCTCCATAATTTTCATACATGTCACTCTTGATTCATTGCATATCCCGGTACACCGCCAGAGGCATTCATATAGAGTCATATCTTGTTCTAAGTATCGAGTTGTAATCTTGAGTTGTAAGTAAATAAGAGTGTGATGATCTTCATTATTAGAGCATTGTCCCAGTGAGGAAAGGATGATGGATACTATGATTCCCCCACAAGTCGGGATGAGACTTCGGATTTTATAAAAAAAAAAGGCCAAAGAGCCCATAAAAAAAAGAGAAAGGCCAAAAAAAAGAGAAAGGTCAAATAAAATAAAAAAATGAGAGAAAAAGAGAGAAGGGACAATGCTACTATCGTTTTTACCACACTTGTGCTTAAAAGTAGCACCATGATCTTCATGTTAGAGAGTCTCCTATGTTGTCATTTTCATATACTAGTGGGAATTTTTCATTATAGAACTTGGCTTGTATATTCCAATGATGGGCTTACTCAAAATGCCCTAGGTCTTTGTGAGCAAGCGAGTTGGATGCACACCCACTCAGTTTCTTTTGTTGAGCTTTCATACATTTATAGCTCTAGTGCATCCGTTGCATGGCAATCCCTACTCACTCACATTGGTATCTATTAATGGGCATCTCCATAGCCCATTGATACGCCTAGTTGATGTGAGACTATCTTCTCCTTTTTGTCTTCTCCACAACCACCATTCTATTCCACATATAGTGCTATGTCCATGGCTCACGCTCATGTATTGCGTGAAAGTTGAAAAAGTTTGAGATTATTAAAGTATGAAACAATTGCTTGGCTTGTCAGCGGGGTTGTGCATGATTAAATACTTTGTGTGATGAATATAGAGCAACAACCAGACTATATGATTTTGTAGGGATAAATTTCTTTAGCCATGTTATTTTGAGAAGACATGATTGCTTGATTAGTATGCTTGAAGTATTACTATTTCTTATGTCAATATGAGCTTTTATTTTGAATCATTTGGATATGAACATTCATGCCACAATAAAGAAAATTACATTCAGAATTATGCTAGGTAGCATTCCACATCAAAAATTCTGTTTTTATCATTTACCTACTCGAGGACGAGCAGGAATTAAGCTTGGGGATGCTTGATACGTCTCCAATGTATCTATAATTTTTGATTATTCCATGCTATTATATTACCCGTTTTGGATGTTTATGGGCTTTACTTTACACTTTTATATCATTTTTGGGACTAACCTACTAACCGGAGGCCCAGCCCGAATTGCTGCTTTTTGCCTATTTCAGTGTTTCGAAGAAAAGGAATATCAAACGGAGTCCAAACGGAATGAAACCTTCGGGAGCGTGATTTTTGGAATGAACATGATCCAGGAGACGTGGAGCTGAAGTCAGGGAAGCTTCGAGGAGGCCACGAGGCAGGGGGTGCGCTCACCCCCTGGGCGCGCCCTCCACCCTCGTGGCCCCCTCGTGGCTCCCCTGACCGAGTTCTTTCACCTATATATCTTCATATACCCTAAAAACATTGAGGAAAACAATAGATCGGCAGTTCCACTGCCGCAAGCCTCTGTAGCCACCAAAAACCAATCGGGACCCTGTTCCGGCACCCTTCTAGAGGGGGAATCCATCACCGGTGGCCATCTTCATCATCCCGGTGCTCTCCATGACGAGGAGGGAGTAGTTCACCCTCGGGGCTGAGGGTATGTACCAGTAGCTATGTGTTTGATCTCTCTCTCTCTCTTTCTCTCTCGTGTTCTTGAGGTGATACAATCTTGATGTATCGCGAGCTTTGCTATTATAGTTGGATCTTATGATGTTTCTCCCCCTCTACTCTCTTGTAATGGATTGAGTTTTCCCTTTGAAGTTATCTTATCGGATTAAGTCTTTATGGATTTGAGAACACTTGATGTATGTCTTGTCGTGCTTATCTGTGGTGACAATGGGATATTCACGTGATTTACTTGATGTATGTTTTGGTGATCAACTTGCAGGTTCAATGAATCTATGCATAGGGGTTGGCACATGTTTTCGTCTTGACTCTCTGGTAGAAACTTTGGGGCACTCTTTGAAGTACTTTGTGTTGGTTGAATAGATGAATCTGAGATTGTGTGATGCATATCGTATAATCATACCCACGGATACTTGAGGTGACAATGGAGTATCTAGGTGACATTAGGGTTTTGGTTGGTTTGTGTCTTAAGGTGTTATTCTAGTACGAACTCTATGATAGATCGAACGGAAAGAATAGCTTCGTGTTATTTTACTACAGACACTTGAATAGATCGATCAGAAAGGATAACTTTGAGGTGGTTTCGTACCCTACCATAATATCTTGGTTTGCTCTCCGCTATTAGTTACTTTGGAGTGATTCTTTGTTGCATGTTGAGGGATAGTTATATGATCCAAGTATGTTATTATTGTTGAGAGAACTTGCACTAGTGAAAGTATGAACCCTAGGCCTTCTTTCCTACCATTGCAATACCGTTTGTCACTACAAAAAAATACACTTCCGTGATGATACGTGTTTGTCACAGTAGGTCGCATTTTCTGTCATGCATGTACATTCATGAAGATTTTATGACAGAATCAAGATAGTCATACCTGTGCTGTCGTAGAAGTGTTCCTTGACATTACCAAAATTATCATCACGGAAGTGTCCACTTCCATGATGATAAATCGCGCTTCACAGAAATGCTTTCGTCAAGGGTGACCGACACGTGGCATCCACCGTAACGGAACACTGTTAAGCTATTGGGTCGGGTTTTGGATCCGATAACCCGTTAACAGCCCCGACCAATGGGGATTTTCCACGTGTAAAATCATCATTGGCTGGAGGAAACACGTGTCGGCTCATCGTTGGGATAGATGTCATCCACCCATCGGACAGAAGGCGCCTATGATACGTCGACACGTGGCACGGCCCAACAGAGGCCCATTCCTATGAAAAGGCCAGACCGTTTGACTTGGTCAAAAGGTGGCGGGCCGGCCCATGGAGAGCCTATTAACGGCCTGTTGACATATAGCCCATTTACAGCCCGCTAACCCAAGGCCCATTACGCCCTATCCGAATTAGGCCCAGTAGCATCATCTGGGCCATCCAATATGATTCAAGCCCGTTTTCACTTCTGGCCCATGTATGGCCCATGATGTCTTTCGGCCCATATGAGGCCCTTTGTAACTCTCAGCCCATTAATGGCCCGTGGTGAAACTGGCCCGTAATGAACAGTGTATCACTTTACACCCCCCGTGGTGAAACTATCCCGTAATGAACAGTGTATCACTTTATACCCATTAACGGCCCGTTATTCCTTTGGGCCGTTCCCAACCCAAGTTTTTGGTTGGCCTTCCGAGGGCCCATTTATTCTTTGGCTCATTTGGAGCATTCGGTTACTTACGACCCATTACTGTCATTTTCTGCTTGTGGGCCAAATTCAGCCCGTCGTTACAGTTGGCCTGTTTGTGGACCGTTAATCTGTTGGGCCATTTTCATAGCATCACCAAATACGGCCTATTAACAACCTATTATGGTTAGCCCATAAAACGTACGATTTCCACTCTAGCCTGTCCACGACCCATTAAAGGCCCATACAAGGCCCATAGATGAGTTAGCCCTTACAAGGCCCATGGATCCTACGAGACTTAGAAGGCCCATGGATCCTACGAGACGTAGAAGGCCCATGGATCCTATGAGACGTAGAAGGCCCATGGATCCGACGGCCCATTGAAGGCCATGGATTCGACGGCCCGTACATGGCCCATGGATCGTACGACCCATGGAGGGCCATAGTCACTACAACGTTCGGGCGAGTTGGCCCCTATTTGAACGATATAACATATTCAAAGAATTATCCTACTCAATACTATCACCTCTAAAAAACATACACAATACAATAAAGAGACCAAGGCATAGAAACGTAGAATAATCCTACACTATACAATAAAGAAATTACAGCCGATTATACCCACTGGGCATTATGGTTCGGCACAGGTGATAATAAAGCATACACAAACAGCAAATTACATACACTGGGCAAATACAGCTCATACATCATGGACGCACATCAACTTAACTCCATTTGAACTATAATCTCTTCAGAAAATAGGATTGGCTGGATTCAGATAGCACAAATTTCAGTCTGCAAAATCTCCAATTCCTTCATGGTTACCTCAATGTCTTATTTCATTTTTTGACTCCTGCAGCTAATACCTGCATGTCCAGTCTTAACTTGTTGATTATACGTTGACAATCATGTACACGTTGTCTTGCCACCTCTAGTTGATGCTCGAGAACATCAGCACATTCCAATTCCAATCCATAATCATTCGGTAACGGCCATGCCGCACTGCTCGCAGATCTTTGTGTTGATGTCACTTCATCCTGTAATGTTTCTGTAAGTACACATGACTAGGGCAAAAATATAGTTACAACAGTGAAGCGAGCAAGACACTATTTTGTACTACATGGCAAAACAGGACTAACAATAATGTTACACGTCATGAAGCATAAGCAGGTGATATTTTAAAAATTATTAAAAAGATAGTCTGTGCAGCCTGCATACAGAAATCTCTCTTAGCTCACCAGAGGAGCATGATGTTGGGGCCCAATCCAAAACACAGACAAGTTACAAATTTAGACAGCACGTTGCGTATAAGTAAGCAAGCAGTTGGCCATTCTGTAGCTCAATTAAAGTCTTAGGGAGCATAATGAACAGCAGAGGGTTTCATACAAACATACTACAGCAGGCAAAACTATGCAATCATTAGCCTAGTATAAACTAGATTGTGAGCCTCATGCAATAATAGTTGGTTAATAGACTTCAAAGCTTCAGGCACACTTCGGCAGAGTAATTAAATGGTAAGGCCTTTAATTATGTCAACTAATAGTTATACAAGTACCCAACATCAGGCATGATTCTTTGGGCATCTCATTAACTGAGGACAAATAAAGCAATTGAAAAGAGCAAATTAACTATGCCTGAAACAAACAAGGAATTGAACTGTTGAGTTGCATACAGTGACTTACCTTAACAGGTTGAAGAGGCTCAGCGCAGCTCCTACTTCTCTTGCAAGGCTCCTTCCTAACATCTTGTACTTGGAAATCCTCAATCTTATCTTCATTGCACCCCCTCTGCAAGGTGACACAAACTAGTTACTCGTCTCCTTGGAAGATAAATATGCATACTTTCCAGTCTGTGAACACAAAAGGATGAGATTATAACAAAACAACACCACATAATGAAACATGCTGCATCTCTTGCACTTGCACACAATGAAATGAGCATTTACTATGTCTGCACTATGTAAAAACTAGGCATACCTTCGAACTGGATCTCCAGGTACTCTTGGAGAGCCTACTTTAGTGTACAGCCAAACCTTTATGTCACCTATGAGTTAGACAAGGCCCCACTACAGCAGCCCTTAGTGTTTAAATCATTGACAAGCTCTGTTAGAGTGTTAGGTCAAGAACAACAAGTAATCAAAGCAAACAGTCCTAGTATGGCTGGCTGATGCAAACAAGCAATTGAACAGATGTGTGAGATAATCTCACATATCAAGAAAAGAAGCAAAGAAGGAGGCTTAAAGACCATCACTTGACTGACCAGATGTAAGGGGCATTTAAACATCATGTGCAACGTATGAACTAACATAAACATTGCATATTCCAGATTCTACAATGGAATGCACATGTATTAGGTTATGCCATGTATGATGATGCCTAAATGTACACTATAGCAGGCATGAGTGATTCATCATTGCACGCACAATTGAATTGCAGGTTAAGGGCCAGTTCGATTCCGCCTTTTCAGGGCTTATTGTCAAAATAAGCCATGAAAGATGTAAAGAAGTCATTTTTGAGTTATGGGCTTGGGCTTAACTAATTTTGCTTTGGAGGGGGGTGTTTTGGGTAGAACTTCACTAAAAATTGAAGGGAAGGGGAATAGTGAAATGACTCTGTTGTCTGCCTATATTACACTCAAAATGCAACTGCTGACGCCCGTGTCACACCTGACCCTCAAGTAAAAACAAACACGCAAGCGTTCATTGCCCTGCCCGCTTGCATCTCCTCTCCCCTTTCCCTCTACCTCGATCCCCTGCCTGCAGCACTAGGGTTCCTCCAGCAAGCCGTCGCCACTGGTCCCATCTGGCCTGGTCCTCGACGATGCTATGTCCAGCTAGGCTACATGGCCGACAGGTAGGGGTAAATCTCCCTGGCTGCTCCTCCCTGTGGCGCCGCCCCTCATTCTCATGGTCTCTAGCAGCTGCTCCACTGTGGTTCGTCCAACGCACTACTCCGGCAGGCGCTGCACAACTATGACTGATGCCACACTGCGGCAGAAGGCACCTTATTCCCCCTCCCCTCCTCCCAGGCCATGGCCTTGAGGTGCTGTTGAAGGATGAGCTCATTCAACAAGGTGAGGATCTCCTCTGATTTTTTGCCAAATTTTCATTCTGATCCACTATACGATGAATTGCTATGAGCTGCTTCTGTTGCTGCTATATGATGCATTGCTATGAGCTGCTCCTGCTTCCTCTATATGATGAATTGCTATGAGCTGCTGCTGCTATATGATGAATTGCTATGAGCTGCTACTACTGCTATATGATGAATTGCTATGAGCTGCTGCTCCTGCTATATGATGAGTTGCTATAAGATGCTCCTGCTGATGCTATATGATGAATTGCTATGAGCTGCTCCTGCTGCTGCTATATGATGAATTGCTATGAGCTGCTCCTGCTCCTGCTATATGATGAATTGCTATGAGCTGCTCCTGCTGCTTCTATATGATGAATTGCTATGAGCTGCTCCTGCTGCTGCTATATGATGAATTGCTATGAGCGGCTCCTCCTGCTGCTATATAATGAATTGCTATGAGCTGCTCCTGCTATTGCTATATGATGAATTGCTATGAGCTGCTCCTGCTGCTGCTAATGATGAATTACTATGAGCTGCTACTGGTATATGATGAATTGCAGACTGCTGCTGCTGTATGACGAGTTGCTATGAGTTGCTGCTGCTGCTATATGATGCTTTCAGGTGGTGCTGCTATATGATAATAACCAGCCACTTGGACCATCGAATTTCAACAAATAATTGTTCTTCATTTAAATGTGGGTCATGCGTTCTTCGTTTAAATTAGGCAATGGGATCTCTATGGAAAACATTGACCAAAGTAGATTGTGCCAAGTAGATGGTATCTTTGTATTTGCATTTTGAGCAAATAGTGATGGTCTCTTTTCCTATCATATTAATTACTGCACTGGTTCAATTTGTGATGTTGCAAGTCAAATTAATTTTCATATGTGCAGCAAAATGAAAAAAATATAATGCAATCTAGACTTTCCATTGATCATACCAAAGATAAGCTGAAAACGCAATGAAAAGAACTGGTTGGCTTATTACATGGAGCTTATATTCATAGGTGCTTATTTTCTTAGGATAACTCGTAATAACTGTCCCTAAGAAACTTGGCTAATAGAACTGACATACAAATAACATGTCACGATGATTGTAATGGAGGAGTGACGTACCATAGCACACTGTATAGGCTCACCGCTGCCTCTCCTTTTTTGTGATGTTCCATGAAATTGCCACATACATCTTGTACTTTTTCATTGTGTAACCCTATCTGCAAGTTGACACGGCTAATTTCAGACATCTCTACATGATACTACATTGCATATCCCTTGCGCATATTTAAACCACCAATTAACGATTGTGTGCGTACCATAAACTAGCCATGACTCTGTGTGCTGGACTAGCAGGCACTCTGAGGGAGCCTAATGTAGTGCACTGGAATTCCTACATGCCACCTACGATTTTGTGTAATGTACTGCCCCTGTTCCTAAATATATGTCTTTGTAGAGATTCCAGTATGGACCACATACAGATGTATATAGATGCATTTTCGAGTGTAGATTCACTCATTTTGCTCCGTATGTAGCCTATAGTGGAATCTCTAGAAAGACTTATATTTAGGAACGGAGGTACGAGGTAGTATCATGTATGACATCTACATATCTAATTTAGCAGCCAGTAGTAGAAATCATTGTCTGCACAAAGGGATTACTGGTCGAAAATCCTAGCAAAGCACGTTGGCAGGCACAAAACAATACAAGAGAGAGAGAGACGCACTTACAAGATCATAGCAATGCCTCAGTCCAGGATCTTGGTTGGCCAAGCTGTTAGATCCAGAAGAAACATCGTCCTTGTAGTTTTTGCCAGCTGCATAACAGGTAACAGCGACCGGTTAGTATATTTGAAGTACATCGGGCAGGTGATGCTGGACGGGTTTAAAGTTGACAAGTACCTAGGCCATGGCGGGTGCTTGGCATCTCTCCAGACGGTGGGAATCAGGTTAGAAACGTCAAGGGTGATGACACTGCGCTGGCTGTCGGGGTCCAGTAAGGAGATCTAGAACTGCCGAGTAGGGTGTTTGTGGAGCGGCTCCGGTAGGGTGGACTATGGTGTGGGCGAAGCGGATCTGTGGCCGTGGACGAGGGCGTAGGTGAAGCTGCTCCGGTGGTTGGGTTAAGGATGGTGTCGACGACGCGGATCTGCGGCCATGGACGGGGCGTCTGAAGCTGCTCCGGTGGTTGGCTTAAGAATGGTGTCGACGATGCGGATCTGCGGCCGTGGACGGGGCGTCAGAACCTACTCCGGTGGTTGGGTTAAGGATGGTGTCGACGATGTGGATCTGCGGCCGTGGATGGGGCATCAGAAGCTACTCCGGTAGGTTGGATGAGGGTGCCAGGAAGCGGATCTGAGGCCGTGGACTTGTGAGTTGGCAAAGCATCCCTGGTAGGGTTGAGAATGGTATCGGCGAAGCTACTCCGGTAGGGTTGACGATGGTGTCGGTGAAGCGGCTTAGGTAGGGTTGAGGAAGGTGTCGGCAAAGAGGATCAGAGGCCGTCGACGGGGGCATCGGTGGGGCAGCTCCGGGGGGTGTGGACGAAGCGTCTCCAGTGGGGAGTACGAATGAGCCGCTGCAGATGCGCGACAGTTGACGATAGTACTGGCGAAGCAGATCCGGCGCCACGGACAAGGCCATCGCTGAATGGGCTGTGGTACAGTGGTGGATGGGCAGTCTACTTGTTTCTAGGGGAGGTGGGAGGGGTAGATGCGGCCGCAGAAGCAGATCCGGCGAGGTGGACGCCGCTGGCAGTGAATGGGCTATGGTACGCCGGTGGATGAGCAGTCTAGGGTTTTGAGAGGGGAGGGGAGAAAGGGCGATGAAGTACGGACGGCATGATGTAAGATGCTCTGGTGCTGTGGAGTTAGTCATTTTTGCAGGAGGGGGAGAGGAAATGGGTGTTCCGTGTAGTGGGGGAACCAGAAGTTACCAAAGCAGCCCCGACCTATTATGTAGATGAGGGCGGTATTGTAACTGTTGGTCTGCGTGCACCAAGGACAAAAGGGGAATTTCGCATGCTAAAGACTAAGGTGGCGGAAATTTTAGAAGGAGGCGGGAGATTTTGCCGCCCGCGGGATCGTTCGTATCCAGTTTCAACTAATTTTGGACCGTGCTAGCGGGAAGGTCATGCTAGACTGTGTACACGGGGCACGCGTCAGCAGTTAATAACTGGTGTGAAGTCCACCCCAGAAAAAAGACAATAACTCGGGATGATGCGCCGATAACTTGGACGTTCACACGGGCGCGGCCAATCGTACGGGTGTAGTGGCGCGTTCACAAAAAAAGGGATCAAACGCTCAGCCTATGTATTTCTCATGTAAATAGATAATTTAGTGCCATTGGTTATTTACTTTAAACATAATGCATTGACGTGTTAGTGTAGAGGCGCACAAAAAGAAATGGATATTGTAGTCCGCTACTTAAAAGTGTTACCTCATATGATTACATAGCCTCCATTTCATAAATTGCGTACCCGTTGAATTCATATATGAATATTACATATATTACTTCAAAATAGAAACTTAAATCATCCAAGACTAATGAATTTGAATGCAAGAGTAACAATGGTGCATGTACATGATAGCTACATTGGTTGTTTGAAGAAACATCACTGTAACTTTGGCATGCACAACTGAAAAGGTTTATTTAAATAGAGAAAAATGTGATATGTGAGTGTCCAATCTTTATAGCATTGACTCGATATTGTACCTTTGGCCATGATACGAAGTAGATATTGACTTATGTTCAAGCGATGCACGTCCACGATCGCTAGATAGTGATACATGAATGAATTGTGCAATCTCTCTCACACGCATACATATCTCATTTCCCTGGGGCATCGGAATCACACACGCGCACTTCGTGTATTTCTCTCCCTTCGTCAAGGTTAAATTCGTCTTTCTACCCCGTCCTACAAGTCTATCACACAGAAACACACATGCTCTGTCTGTCTAACACGCCCACCCCTTTAATTCTACCCACCCACAACCACTAATGTCTCAAAGTATAATAATGTCTCTCACACATATGCCTAAGGTTAACTCGAGTTCCGAAACCATATGAATACATACAATGGGATTCCAACAGAGCACCTTTTGTTTTGAGATTTCTCTCCCTCTCTCTCTCTCTCTCTCTCACACACACACACACACACACACACACACACACACACACAAACACACACACACACACAAGCGCGCGCGTGCGCACATTGTTTCTCGCTTCATTTTTTTGGCACTTGCATGCACACCGTTTGTTTATCTTCGTGATGCTTTAAGTATGCCTCACACAAATGGTATCTACCTATCCCTTAATATAGCTAGATATGTGTCACACAACCTCCTTCTCCCTACTAACATCAAGATGCATTTGTATGAGTAGTTTATCTTGTGGGAGAAAAGGATGAACGAGGGAATGCCTTATTTGCAAATGCGGAGAGGGGTGTGGGTATCTTTTTACAAAATTGCCATAGTTTCCTTCCTATCCGTCGGATATAAATCGGATGGCCTATATTGCAGGATGGCAGGAACACCATCATCACCAACTCTGTTTTTTATAAGAGTAGAGATATGTGAGTGTCACTGCGCCCCCCCACACCCACCCACCCACACACCCACACTTCCCAACACCGAAGGAGTAGGGTGACACCTCGATCTTGATACTAATCTATTGACTGGCTTCTCTCTTGAACATACACACACACACACACTACCCGGCACCGAAGGAGTACGGTGGCACATCGATCTTGATAATAATCTATCTACTCCTCTTTCAAACACACACACATACACACACACTCGCTAGTTGTGCCTCTGTGCCTACCGCGCACACTCTCGATACGTCTTTCTCTCCCTCCCCCCCCCAACAATGACAGCAGAATGGTGACAACTCGATCTGATCATAATCTGTCAATTGGTTTCTCTCTCAAACATTGTGTCTCGGCGCCTCGCTCGGTAGCCCCCTCGATATGTAGACTTCTTGCACGCGCACAGCTGTAGTCACGATGATGCTGAACCCAGTGTGCCTTGTTTTTACCAGCCTCATGTGATAGTTTTCACCCTGTTTTCTGTTAATTAACAAGGCAACCTTTTCTTTGTTACTACTAGTGAATCTGAAATCATTCGGGGCAGACATAAATTATATCACTTCAACCCAATTATCGCAGCAACTATTTTAGAAGAAACTAGCTAGCTGCCTGTGCGTTGCACGGAACATCAAGATGCATTTGTATGAGTAGTTTATCTTGTGAGAGAAAAGGCTGAACGAGGGAAGGCCTTATTTGCGAACATGGAGAGGCGTGTGGGTATATTTTTGCAAAATTGCCATAGTTTCTTTCCTATCCGTTAGATATAAATCCGACGGCCTATATTGCAGGATGGCACGCACACCATCATCACCAACTATGTTTTCTACTCCCTCCGTTCCTAAGTACTCCCTCCGTCCGAAAATACTAGTCATCAAAATGGATAAAAAGAGATATAAAACTAAAATACGTCTAGATACATTTCCTTTTATCCATTTTGATGACAAGTATTTTCGGACGGAGGGAATATTTGTATTTTTAGATATTTCAACAAATGACTATGACCGGACCTTACCAACATACTCAAAAAAGTAGTCCATAATTTTGATGTTACCCTCTTTTCTTGGCGGTGCAGTGCCATCTGGATACCTTATAAATAAATCAAGGACAAATCTGACCCCTTCCTGAAAAGACATACAGAGCAAAATGAGTGAATCTACACTCTAAAATATGTTTACATACACATCCGTATGTGGTAGTCCATTTGAAATCTGAAAAAGACAAATATTTAGGAACGAATGGAGTATAAGAGTAGACATGGAGATATATCTCCAGCATGGTCTACAACAAAAATGTGCTGGGCTGGTTAGCGCCGGATGCTCGCAACGCGATGACATGAGTTCGAATTCTGTCTTTTAACTTTAGATTTTTATATTATATATTACTTATTTAATATATACTTCTTTCGCTACTATACTGACAGTGGAACCCACAAAGTACTTAGAATACAAGATTAAGGATTGACTTATTTCTTTTTAACTTTCTGTACAAAGCTGTAGCCACCCTGCAAGTCACGTGTACACTGTACATGCAATTAACTTTTTATAGAGGGACAATCATACAGGCAATTAACTCAAATGGATTGGATGTCACTCTATTATTTCCAGCATAAGAGCATCTCCAACGGTATCCAGCAAATTTCCTCCCGCTTCCTTCCGCGGAGGACGACATCAAACGCCCGCGGCATACATTTTTACAACTCTAACCAACCAGATGAAATTCGTGCAAACACGGACTGATTTCATATAAGCATGAAGGATTTCATATAAAAAGCCAGATCTTCATATAAACGTGATGGATTTCATTACATTTACATGAACTAAGCGGTGCCAATCCGGCTCTCTTGGTATAATTAATACTCCCTCTGTCCGGAAATACTTGTCCTAGAAATGGATGTATCTAGACTTATTTTAGTTATACATACATACAATTTATCTATTCTTAGAACAAATATTTCCCGCCAGCTGCAGAGGGAGTACATAATCTAAATGGCCACCTGCGGATCCCTTTGTCTTCCTCATGTCCGTCAGACACTTGCGGGGTCGACGAAGGTCCTCGGAAGAGACGAAGCAGCAAAGAAACCACCTGAATGTGCAGTCATCACCTCGGCGGTGTCCTTCATGGGTCCCAAGTGGCGGCGGCCTCTCGTGTTCCACTTCTCCTTGATGATGGCGGCAGACACGGAGAAGCTGGCCACCGACTCGTCGCTCTCCATGCACCTGGCTTCTGTCTCTGCCTGCATGGCGCTGCCGCAGGCACGGGAGGGGCGCCCACAGACATGGGAGGCGCGACCACCACAGACACTGGTGGCGCAGTACGACGCGGCAGCGACAATGCCCGTATCGGCGTGCTCACTGCCGTGCCGGCATGGAGGAACTCGCCACTCCTCATCGAGCTGAACTGGAGTGGTGAGTTGCTGAACCACGCGCCTGCTTGGGGCGGCAACTGGCTCCGTCGGGCCAAGCGAGGTTGGTGAAGCACCGAGCGGCCTCGCCCATATCGGAGGGCTCGGCGGGCCACCCAGCCGGGTAATATGCCGGAGAACGGCTCCTCGGAAGCCATCGGAAGAGTGGAGAAAATGGTGAAGGAGGAGATGGGGGAGCGGGGGAGGGGTGCGATTCTTGCCCGCTGTCTGTCTGGCCTCGTGTAAATAGAGGGCGGACGGTAGGAGCTTGTCTGACGTCTGGCCTTGTTTAAATTGAGGGCGGACGGGAGGAGCTCGGCCGGTGTTGCGTTTAATTCCGGCCCGCTCATGAACGGACGTGTGGCCGGAGTAGGATTCTCGGTTTGCATGCGGGTTTAACGGAGGGGTTTAATGGAGGCGCCGGGTGTGCAGCGGGCGGCACAATACTATTCGATTTGACAGCAATAATGAGCCGTCAGATCACAAAGACCCTCGCCTTTCGTGAAACCGACCAAGCTAGACTGCCCCGCCCTCTAGCCTTTTAAAAAATGTATATACTCCACTTTTGTACAGTAGTAGTATCGATGGATTGCGCCATGGAGCAAAACTTGAAATTAAAAAAAGGTGGTACAAATAGAGAGCGCTCATCGCCAAATTATGCATATAGTACTATTAAAAAGGCTAGTCACAATAATGGTGTCCAGCACAAGTGCACAACCCACCCCTCAAATAAAACTAAGCACCCTGGAATTCTTTGACAAAACTAAGCACCCTGAAATTCTTTGACAACTAAACTGTTGGCTATATGATGTTGGCCATATATATTGTACGTATATAATGTGAAGAAACGAGTGGTAGTACTATACCAACTAAAAGATGAAATGTAAGAAATACTAGTATGCACGTACTGAAGAGTTAAAGCAACGAGAAGAAACATAACATAGTTCTGCTTAGGGCTTAGCACAACACACCCCTCAAATTAAACTAAGCACACCTGAAATTAAACTTTGCAACTACTCCGGTAGACACTGCATTAGAACCACCATGAGCAACGACACTGCCACCTTACTCGGAGTCCTCGTCCACGTCCTCGACTTCGTCCTTGTCCCTCTTCCTCTTGGCTGATACTTCTTTGCTTGAACCGCACACTTGGCTCTTGCTCTTCATCCAACCCTTGTAGATATTGAAACAAAGGTAGCCATCCATTGCAGCGTAGTGGATGTGGTCTATATCTAGTACATTCCGCTGCCATGCATAACGATGAAACGTGTATGGAGGTTTCTCCAATTTACCGTACGAAGGATGAACCATGGCTCCTGCCAGGGTCAGCATTGAAGGCTAACGAGAGGGCAACAACGAGGGGTTGCCTACAACGAGGCCTATCCAACCCAGGACTTCTTTGTCGTTCATAAAGTCTACAGTAACGAATTTGACTAGGTTGTTCTCGAGGAAGTTCTTAAAATCCAGGCATGCAACATCGGCATGGCATATGTGGTAGACCAAGCATAAGTCATGCACGCAAACCTGGATCACGGCGGGCTTCTTCCTCTCTTCGTCCTTTAGATCCTTCTCTTGTCCCAGGACTATGGTGTACTCAACATCTAGCCCAGTGACCCACTCATCATCTGAGTTTTCGAACATGTGTCTGAAGCGAGAAAGGCATCCTTTCACCGTCGCGGAAGAACGGGTGTAGATGACGTCGAACTCATCACCGGTGATGGTTCTAACCTTCTACTCATCACCGATCATGGAGATTTGGGACGCCATGGATTTTGGAGGAGGGTTAGGATTAGTGGAACTACCGTAATGTGAAAGGACGGGACGACTAGGAGCGAACCGTCGTAGTATTAAAGGACATGCGGGGACGAGTAGGAGCGAACTGCCAGCGTGCGAACGACAGGGTAGTGGCCTTCAATTCTCCCATGATACGGGCTTCCGAGAGCCCTTGGATATGAGATCAAATGGTTGCATGGCGTGATTCTAGACCTATGGGTGAATATCCTCCTGGAGGGTTATTCTGCAAATTTTCAGCAACTTAGCATGCGACCGTTTGATCTCAGATCCAAGGGCTGCCAGCAGCCCGTATCATGGTCGCGCCTACCATGACCGTCGCGTCGCTCACGCGGTCGTGCCCTTGGAGATTTAACACGGTGCGTTAGGCTATCTGATGTTGGCATGTCATACATAGTCATCACTTAGTCACTCATACTACAACAAGGTTAGCTATAAGGTTGGCTATAAGTGTATTTTTTTACTAGTACTAGTTGGTAGTAGTAAGAAACAAATTCCAGTTTTGGCATGAGCTCGTACTGCGGGAGCACCACAAGGCCTGCCGCAGGAGTTACATTTCCATCTCGGGGCCCACGGGACCGAACTTCAGTGGCTTAGTGCCCGGCCTATGAGTCAATGACATGCGGACCTTAAATGCGGCTGGCCGACATGTCATTCTCATGGTGGTGGCGTGGTTCGCGACTCACTCGTTCGAGATGAACCGGCCGGTGGTGGCGTGGCCGTGGCGAGGGTGCCACAGCTGGGCGTCGGGGCGTTATGAGGCGTAGATGGCCACACCGGCGGGTACTACCTATAGTACAGAAGTACTCCAGTTGAGGATTGATGCCCGGGACGAAATGTGTCATAGCCGATGGATGAAAATTCGATGGTGCGGGAGTACAGATCGGAGCACAGCAGCGGAGCAGGCAAACCGCGTCCAATCAGGTGTGTCTGTGGTAGAAAGTTGATGGTCGCCGTAGTTCAGCTGGCCCGCATGTCATGCACACAAAGGCAGAGGAGCGGTGGGGCCGAGAGGGATGACACGAACAATCCTACCATTCTGTCACTTACATGTGGGACCCACAAGCGTGGGTCCCACCTGTCAGCGAAGGAAAGGTAGGGCAAGGCAGTGATAGCCATGTTAGAGGATCCATGTCCACATCGGGGGACATCGTGCCGTGGGTTGGAGTGGCGTCGTGGGAATCGCGTGTGGGTGTGGCAGTGGTAGAAACAAGAAACGTGATGGTCGTCGTGGTTCAACTTCCATGGACAAGCTGTCATGTCTGCTGACACATGTATATCAAAACTAGAGTGTTTATATTTCAAGCACATGAACAAGTATTTTCTACTACTTTGGATCCATTGCAACGCACGGGCCAACACATTGGTAGTAGTAGTGTCTATCTCTATCTCTAGAGGCCTTACCTCGTTCATCCCTTTCTCTCACAAGATAAACTACTCATACAAATGCATCTTGATGTTATGTGGAACGCACGAGGATGTTTCCTTGGGGGTCTCTCCAGCGCGGCGTGGCTGTAGTTGCAAGTTGACGCCCCTTGAGATGCCGACGTTGAGGGGCACTCGGATTTCCTTAGATGAGCAGGTAAGATGAGTTTGATCATGTAATAAATGCATTCTAAAGATTACTTCTGTGTCCATTTCCTAATTCTCCCCCTGCCCACTGTTTCATAGGTTAGGCTCGGTGCGAGTGGAGATTGGCTTCCATATGTACGGGAGGGTACCAACATCAATTTGCACAACATTTACAACGGTGACACCGTTCCCGTAGAACCTTTGTCCAACATTGGGACCAGCCATGCAACGGGCCACCGCATGAATTGGTACGATGGAACCACAGTGAGATTGAATAAGATAGCACAAACCTTACACACGGCAGTCAAAGGCGGACCATGCTGTCTGCGGCCGATTTGTTGCCGTACGAGTACGAAGGCGCTATGCTCCTTTCTAACCGCATCTTTGCGGTGACAAACCAGGGGACTTATTTTGTATGGGACACATCCTATGATATACTCCCTCTCCCCTAGTTTATTTGTTTTGAATCTTTTCATTTTATAAGTTTCAAATTCAAATTTAGAGCTCCCCATCACATGTTGAGATTACAATGTCCATTAAATCGTTGCGTGCATGTATAGTAAAGAAGCAAATCTTGAGTTTGGCATGAGTTCATGCAGCGGTAGCACCACAAGCCCTGTCGCAAGAGTTACATTTCCCTCTCAGGGCCGTCGGGGCTGAGCTTCAGCGCCATACTACACCTACCTTTGAGTCAATAACATGTGGACCCGATAGGTGACTGGTCCACATGTAATGCTCCTGAAGGCAGTGGGGCAGTGGGGCCAAGAGGGGTGAGCCGCAGGTCGGGGGATGTGTGTTGTCATGGGTTCGAGCGGCGTCGTGGGAATCGCATGTGGCTGTGGTAGAAACTTGATGCTCGCCGCATTTTAGGTGGCCCAACATTGTCATGACACAAAGGGAGAGGGGCGGTGCGGCTGAAGGGGGTGAGGCGCACGTCGGGGGACGTTGTGCTCGTGGGTTGGAGCGGCTCGTGGGAATCGCGAGATGAAACGTGATGGTCGTCGTAGTTGAACTTCCATGGACAACTGTCATGTCTACGGACACATGCACTGCATACGATCACTGGAAGGAGTAGCAGAGAAAGCTATATATGCAGATAAATAGTCCTTATAGTCAAGCGGACCCATGCTACTACTCTGTTCCAAAGACATGCCACACCATCGAAATAGTCCATCTATATCAATATACACCGAGAGGGGAATAATTTTTTACAAGAGAGGAAATAGTTCATCCATCCATAATCCCTCCTGCTGGTGCAGCCTTTTCTTCTTCTTCTTCTTCTTCTTCTTCTTCTTCTTCTTCTTCTGCTTCTTCTTCTCTTCTTCTCTTCTTCTTCTTCTTCTTCTTCTTCTTCTTCTTCTTCTTCTTCTTCTTCTTCTTCTTCTTCTTCTTCTTCTTCTTCTTCTTCTTCTTCTTCTTCTTGTTCTCATTTTCTGTGGGAGACGGCTTCGCAACAAGCTCTTTGGACCTTGCAGCTATCTCGAAACTCACACGGGCATCGAGCGCAGCATACTTTATCCGCTCGTACGTCAAGGGATAATTCTCCCATCTAGATAACCTTAATGCCACCGTCTTGTCACCCTTCTAAAGATTTGTACCGAGCACAAAATTTTCTATGTCGAATAGGGATGGTGTCTGTTTATCACAATCTTCTACAGGAATTTTGATTCTGGTTTGTAGGTCAGCGATGCTTTTCAATCAAGGTTGTATGGCTCCAGCTTCTGTTTGTCCCCTTTGATGGCTGCCCCATAGAAGTATACGTCCTCCCAAGACAAGAAATTGTGAAGCTCACCTGGTATGGAGGGCGAGTGTATGATGTGGTACACTAAAACATCATCTTCGAGGCACAGTTGAAGGACGGCGGCGCGTTGGATCTTCCCAGTGGCACGCTCCGTGTACTCTGCGTCGAGACCGATGACCCTCGTCTCTACCTTTTCGAGGGAGTTGGATGCATCGTTGATCCACTGCCGAACAACCCTTGGGTGGACGGTGACGGTTGCAACTATGCTCATCGAGCCTTCGACAAGGACATGTTGGACGCTAAAATCCTACATCTCGATCTCTTTCTCCATTTGGAACCGCTGGAACGGAGGGCTATGGTTTGGAGAATTAGGATTAGATGGCTAGTCTAACTGAAGTAGTAGATGATTATTTAAAGAGGTTAAAACAATGTGAACGCAGTGGGGTTTGGATGCAAATGAAGATGAAGGGGAGGTGAAGAAGCCGAGGAAAATCGGTTTCCGATGGAGAAGTAAATGGGAGAAGTGGCGTGCAGGCAGTTGATTAGACGGCTAGGTAGACTAAACAAAAAGGCTATGCGGGTAGACTGATGAGTCGTACCTGTTTGTGTACATGCCCATCCTTCCTGATAGGTGGGACATATGCAAACAGATAAAAAATGTGTCGTAGCTGGTTCAAATGGATATTGGCGCATGAGTGGGAGACACAACATTCTCTGGTTAAGGAATACTCCCTCCGTTTAGGTGAGTTAGTCACCTTATGAAAATCTGGTTTTCCCAAAACCTTTAGGCGTGGAGCATTAACTTCCTGCTCGATCCCCTCCCAGCCTTGTTAGCCAACATTCTCTTCCTCTGCTGCCGCGTTCTACCTTTCCATTTTTCCTCTTCTCAAGTGTGGACGATCTACATGCCGTCCTTGATGCACCAGAATGACCACTTCATGCATCGCGGCAGGGCGTTGATTGGGCATGCACGAGAATTTGGTTTTTCTCGCAATATGGATGATACCTGAACGATGAAGTGAACATGCCTCCTAGCACGGGAGACCTATTTCCGCTATACAATACTGGAGTACTCATGTTCCTACTAGTAGTAGTAGTAGTACAACTGTGGTACACTTGATGGTCAAAATACTATTCATCCGGTCCTCACAGTGAAGTGACAACACCCTGCGCCTGACACTAGTCCAGACAGCATGTTCGGGTTAACAAAGTCAGCCTCACCCTGTGCACTGTGTAGTCTGTCACCGCCGCTGTACAACACATTGGCGTCTCGTCTCGTCTCCCTCTCCCCTCCCATAGCACCACTCCATCTCCATCTCCTTCTCCGTCTCCGTCTCCATCTTACTGTCCCCCCGTGTACCGTTGCCTTGCTCGCCTCCCCCAGTACCACAATTCCCTCGCTAGCCGCTCCAGCATCGACAGCCTTCTCCCCCGTAAATCAAGCCCCCAAAACCCCCCACCTTCCAAACTCCACCATGGCCGAACGCGAACCACGCAGCATCCATATGAGCCGTGATTGGAGCAATATCCCTAGTGACATCCTCGACCTCTGTTGTTCGTGTATGGATATGTTGAGCGCCCTGCGGCTGGCTGCATGCTCGAGGGACATGCACATGGCCATCGTCAAAGCGAGGCCTAAGCTTTTCAAGACACCCTGCTTGCTGCTATCTGGTCTTGCGAGATTGGCTCACCATGATACGGAGGCGTACATGATGCCCCTCGACTTCAATCCGATCTCCATTAGCCGAAACTTCTTTGTAGGTATGTAGTGGGTCGCCGTACATCATTTCCCTCGACTTCGATCCGATCACCATCGCCCGAAACTTCTTGGCAGGTATGTACTGGGTCGGCATGAACTCCCACTGGATGGCTGCCTTCAAAGAAGTCGGTAAAAAGTTGGTGCTCGTGAACTTCTAGACCTCCCATGAGATTATCCTTCCTCCATTGGATTATATAGAGTATTACCATCGCGGTCCAAGTCATCTAGATTACCACGTCAGTTGGACGGACCTTGTTTTGCAGAAGATTGTAATCTGCCAAGTGCCCACACGACATGCGAATTACGCAGACTTCAAGCTAATTGCCTTGTTCGACCGCGGACTCGCCTATCTTTACGCCGGTGCCTTCTTTAGCTGGAGACAACTCAGCTCGCAGTGGATCATCGTCAAAGCTGATACACACTTCTGTGATGCTATTGAACACAATGGCATCATCTACGCGATCGACAAAGCAGATGGCACCACGTATTGCTGGGACGGCGCGTGTAAGTTGTTTCCGTCTCATGTTAATGATGACGCCATGACACTGTTTGAACTTTTTGTGATGATTGGCATATCCCTGTTTGAGCAGAATTTGAGTAGAACTATGGCAATGTATTAGAGACGCCGTAAATCAGCTATATTTGGAATGAGTTAATTCATGCGATTGTGACCATGTCATTACAGCCAATTTGTACCCTGAATAATCAAACGGTTAGGAATATATGGATATTATCCTTATTTTACAGTAATCTATATACTACTACTAAATATGAGTGTGTATCAATGGCCATGTTAGTTTCCTCATTTTCATGATGTAGAAACATGCACCACACTGTTGGTTTCATCTAACCATACATTAGGGAAGTAAATGTGCATATGGAGAACTCTATATTTGGAAGTAGTGAAATCCTGCAATGCTTACCATGTGTACATACCTATATTCGCCCTTCAGCAATCAATGGCTAGAATAATATCCTCACAAAAATTTTGCCCACAGAACACGAGTATATAACAATGCATGGTCTGTTAGTTACCTTGAAGAATTTGTTTGTGAGGACAGAACATGATTACATAACATGCATGACATGGTAGTTTCCTGTGAAGAATCGATTGCGAGATAACATGAGTATAACCATGCATGGCACTTCTATATTTTCGAACCCAGTATACATTTCCCTGTATTTTCCTCCCAGTTCCAACAGGGACATATCAATGTTGTTTCTTGCATTATCCTACTCATACTCTGAACAATGCTGATCTTACATTAACAATGCCTGTCCTTTTTGATATGATGCAGTGTCCCTACAGTTACTGCCCTTTGTAATCACACCACCTTTGCCAAAAACAGGGAAGCACAACTGGTTCCTCGCTCGATCAGACGACGGCAAAAGACTGATGATCATTCGGACACATGAGCCGGAAAAGTTATATTGCAAAAACCCACTGTATACAAGCACCGTGTAATACGTGAGTATCCGGACAGTGGCTGTTACGTCTATGAGCAGGATACCAGCTTGTTGGGGCCTTTAGGATTTTTTAGTTGGAGGCGGGTAAACAGCCTTGGTTCACACTCTCTGTTTCTCGGACTCAATTATCCGATTAACCAGGAGATCACCGTTGGCAAGGACCTTGATGGCAGAGAGGCTCTGTTTGCTATGGAAAACTGTGTCTACACGGCGAGCCCTAGGAGTTCGGGAGCAAACTCCCCTGATTGTCAACGATACAGCCTGCAGCCAAAAGAAGGTGAGAATGACAAAGGCATCCGGATTAACTTTGATCCTTGGATGTCTCAATTACGACAGGCAGTGATGTGGTTCAAGCCTTCAGGTTGATAGGTAATTGGGCTGTTGCATCGAAAGGGTGGAGTACTGGTGTCTCCGGATCACTGGTCGCTGAAGCGGGGCTGCAAATTATGATGGTGTTGGATCATCTCTTCGAATGACTTTGTTGTCTTTGCTGCTGGTTCTGGATGGGTAGTTCTTTCTTTTGTTATGCATATTCCTTGTCATTTGGTCATCCTCGTCTATGTCACTCTTACTATGTAATAGTTGCTTCTGTTTAGAATGTCATTCTCGTCTGGATCACGAGAGTCTGAGCGCTGCAGATGGGTGCGTTTTGGTGGTGTAGCAAGACTTCTTATGAACTATCATGTCTTGCTGTTTATGTCAGTAGTAGTCACTAGTCAGTGTTTGAATGTTGTATATATCGTTGTTTCGAACTGTTTATTGTCTCGAACTACTGGTGGGCTAAATGAGGGCATCACCATTCTCCAGTGTTCAGAGTATATCTCCTTTTTTCAAGTTATATAATTTGAGCTCAGTGTCTTTTCGATGATGTACACTTGTTTGGGCCAGTGAGGTGTCGTTGAATATGGGCCGAGTAGTAACGCAATGCCAAACAGGTCAATTATGACTCTCAGGCCGGGCTCTCAAAAGATCCTGAAAAAAAGGCCGGGCTCTCCAAAAAAGAAAGAATAAGGACTCTTAGGCCGACATGTGGGCGCCACCGGTGTTTTCGTGCGCTTGCGCGCCGAGAGCATATTGGCGCGTGCTCGAAATTCATGCTACCTTTTCATCCCCAGTCTCCCGCCCCTCCCCCACCTCTGGAATCTCGATTCCTACTCCAGTTCCCCCAAATCCCCCTCCTGTACTCCCTGTACTCAAGCGCACTATCATGTCGCCGGTCAACGCGGATCTCCGAGCCGGAGATCCTGAGGTCCGTCCTGCCTTCGGTCGCTGCGTGCTGTCGCTCAACAGTGGCATGGCGGCGCTTGACGACCAGTTTGCCGGCAAAGTGCTGATGGTAACCATCAACGGCGACCGGCCTCCCGTCTCGCCGGACGACCTTGTCAAAGCTCTTGGCATTGCGCACGGCATCCAAATAAGTGACTTGCTCGTCGAAGTCTGTCCGCCACCGGCTGATTTCTTCGTCAGGTTCCGGACAACTTTCGACTGCAGTCGTGTGTTCGAATCTTCCCGGCGTTTGTTCTGCGATGGCGCGCTGGTGAGCTTTGATCGGTGGCACCCAGGATGGGGCTCGGTGCCCTCTGAGCTTGAGTTTTTAACAAAGCTTACCTTCCACGGCATGCCTCGACGTGCTTGGAACAGCGAGTCCATGAACGAGCTTATCAACGACCTTGGAGGTGAGCTCGTAAGTATGTTTGTTCCTCCAGACAGCTGGGCTCTGACGGTTATGGCATGGATGAAGAAGCCGTCCACCATACCGAAGGTGATTGGTGTTGAGATACCGGTGCAGGAACCGGGGTTGTACTATTCGTCGCCACCAAGGCCGCCGCGGACCACGTTAGGGATGTACCTGTATCGAGTGTTCGTGCATGTCGAAGAAGTGGTCAATCCATCAATCGAAGTCCTGCCGCCGCCGCTGGTGCCAGGGTCCGTCGACGACGTCCATTACAGGAGTCAACGTCAGACTTTCCCCGTGTTGCTCGGAACGATGGATGGCACAGGGCCTACTCCATCGCGCGGCGGAGGCCACTGCTTCTTTGGGAGAAGAGGCAGGGCTGGCTGCCTGGATGTGCTCTAATTTGAGGTAACAACTGAATCTTGTCAGATACTAGTTAAATCCGAGCTATGGGTGTGAAGCACTGATATGCCAGTACATTTGATTGTGACCTGTTCTAATTTTGTACCTGAACTTTTTTTAGAAAGGGTTGTACGTCAACTTAATGTGCTAGCAGAACTTATTGTGTTGTCTGTCTGTTTTCTTTGCACAACATTCAAGATATTTCCCTGTCATTGATAAAGACGATGAACCATTATGTACGACTTCATTGGTTTCAACATAGCCCTACCCGTAGCGATCCACTGCTTCCATCCTGATTGTGCCGCCTGCGTGAAATTTTTGTATGCAAGTTCAGTGTGCTATGATGTTCTATATGATTGTGTCAACTATATAAGTTTTTACTGAGCATCAGCAATGCATATGGCTGAAAGATGTATTTACGAGCATCGACCGATGGGTCTCTCTCTCTCTCTCTCTCACACACACACACACACACACACACACACACACGCACACACGCACAAGTGGGACCCGTTGAATTATTTATTTGCTCGTGACAGCTTTTAATTAGGTTCCACTGTAATCTAACTTTTTTCTTAAGTTATTAATTGAGCTCAGTGACTTCAAAAAGTTGTACAGAAGCCTTGTTTGGGCCTTTCCGGCGTCGCTGAATGTGGGCTGAGTAGCCATGTTAGGTTGTACTGTACTACACAGGCCTTTTTTTCAACATCAGCAATGCAACTGGGCCGACAGTTGTACACAATATCCGGGTCAACTTGTTATTCTCCGCCCCGCTGGGCTGCAAACTTTCCTAGGAGGTATGCATTAGGCTTAACAAGAAAATGGACTTTAAGAAATAATAAATGGGATGTAATTATAATAACTAGGCAGTAACTACGCACCAAACGCGTAATTAGTTTAAAAAATATATTATTTTTGGAATTTGAAAATTTTAATTTCATTACTTGTTGCGCGCGCAATATTTCGTTGGATTTTAACGTAATACAACTTTATTTTGAAATTATATTTAACCTGACTAGAAATTTCGGATAAAAATATTTCGGATCCCATCAAAATGTGGGATTTTTTTAAATTCTGTTTTGAGCGATTGTTTGAAATTATTAATCGTTGTCCTAGATAGAAGTTGGGCTGTACTTTAAACAGACTGTAAATGGGCTGTAGTAAATTCCATTAGAATTAAAAAATGGGTTGTACATTCTTTCAAATAGCAAATGGGCTATATATTCACTACTAAATCCGAGCTGTGGGCCTACTAAGTTGACGCGTACCAAGGGCTTTGTCAACTTAGTCAATATAAACGATTCTAGCTGCAGTGATCGTACGATGTCCATCCAACGGCCGTAGTGCTTCTTCAACCTCTGGTCTTCTTGCTCCAGCCGCCCAAAGCAGCGCCGGTCGTGCCGCGTGCTCCTGCCTCCCGTGGCCGGCTGTGATGCCGCGGAGGCCTCACCGCCCCGTACTACTCCCACCGCTGGCCAGGCCATCCCTCTACTCACCCACACCCCATGTTATTCTGCGGCGACGGCAGCCTCACACCGCAGCCGAACCAGTGAACCCTCGTACTCCTCTCCGCGCGGGCTTCCACTGCTGCGTCTTCCCCGGCTCCGCGTCGTCCCCTTCCTAGGCCTCGCCGTCGTCCACCACCCTGGTGCTCTCGGCGTGGCGTGGTCAACGTGGTCAACAACCGACTTCCATCGGAAGAGTACTGTACGTGGAGAGGCTGACAGCTGGGTCCAGGCGGCCGCAAGGAAGTGCCTCCTTATTACGCGCAAAATAATTATTCCTCCACCTGACAGCAGGGACCCACCGGACGGGCCACCTTATTTCAGAAAAAAACGTTTCCCCCCTGACTGCTGGGACCCACCGGACGGGCCACCGTATTTCGCGAAAAAAATGTTCCCCCCGCTGTCAGCTCGGACCCACCGGAAGTGCCTCCTTATTACGCACAAAAAAATGAATACTCCCCCTGCTAGCTGGTACCCACCTTGGTGGGAGGCTGACTTGTGGGCCTACTAAGTTGACGGGACGGAGGGCTTTGTCAACTTAGTCAATATGAACGATTCTAGCTCCAGTGACCGTACGATGTCCATCCAACGGCCGTAGTGCTTCTTCAACCTCTGGTCTTCTTGCTCCAGCCGCCCAAAGCAGCGCCGGTCGTGCCGCATGCTCCTGCCTCCCATGGCCGGCTGTGCTGCCGTGGAGGCCTCACCGCCCCCTACTATTCCCACCGCTGGCCAAGCCCTACTACGACGGCAGCCTCACACCGCAGCCAAACCAGTGAACCCTCGTACTCCTCTCCGCGCGTCTTCCCCGGCTCCGCGTCGTCCCCTTCCTAGGCCTCGCCGTCGTCCACCACCCTGGTGCTCTCGGCGCGGCGTGTTCAACGTGGTCAAGGAACGACTTCCATCGGCCATGGACTGTACGTGGAGAGGCTGACAGCTGGGTCGACGGCCGCGGCAAGGAAGTGCCTCCTTGTTACGCAGAAAATAATGATTCCTCTACCTGACAGCAGGGACCCACCGGACGGGCCACCGTATTTCGCGAAAAAACGTTTCCCCCCTGACTGCTGGGACCTAACAACTACAACTTCGCACGCAAGGAAGTGCGTCCATATTGCGGGCAAAAAAAATGATTCGCCCCCTGACTGCTGGGACCCACCAACTACATCTTTGCACGCAAGGAAATGCGTCCGGGCAAAAAAAACATTTTGCCCCCCCTGACTGCTGGGACCCACCAGCTACATCTTCGCACGCAAGGAAGTGCTTGATAGTCGGGACCCACCTGGTTGAAGTGTACGTAGCGTTGTCATTCTGGTCGAGACCGTGTATGTACATACTGGTCGATGTGGAGGCGCACACGTGTCATAGTAGAGGCGCGTAGGGGTCGTAGTAGCGGCACTCACGTAGCATGTACACATGTGTACAACGGCCGGTGTGCAAGAAAGAAAATACGGCCACATATGTGTACCTACGGGCGGGGTCTCGAACGCCTACTCGCGCATACATATGGCCAGGGCTTGTGTACATGGTTGGGTCAGAACGGAGAAACAATGTCGTCGTCGTGTTCCTGGGGAGCCAACCGGCTGGGTCGGAATGAAATGCGTCGTCGTGTTCATCGGGAGGGCTTGGATGGAACAGGCAATGGAAATGAGGCCTGGCGTACCGCAGAACGGAGGAAACGGCCTTGTGTTCGACCGACCACGTTCGAAACGGGATCTTGTTCATCGGGAGGGGTCTGGCTACCGCAAAATGGAGGGAACGGAACCTCCTATGGTTGAAATGGGGGTCCTGTTGATTGGGAGGGGTGTGGAATACCGCAAAATGGACGAAACGGACTTGTGTTGGAGCGCTACGGTCGAAACGGGGGTCCTATTCATCAGGAGGGATGTGGCGTACCGCAAAACTGGACTCCACGGGATACTGTTCATCTCCACCGTCGACCTCCTCCAGCCTCCACGGGCTACTGTTCATCCACCGTCGACCTCCTCCAGCCTCCACGGGCTCCTGTTCATCCAGCCTCCACCACACGCTACTCCACCGGCTACTGTTCAACCACCCCTCCACGGGCTCCTGTTCAACCACCCCTCCATGGGCTACTGTTCATCCACCCCTCTACCTTCTACTATTCATCCAGCCCTCCACGGGGTCGTCCTGTTCATCCAGCCCTCCGCGGGGTCCTGTTCATCCAGCCCCAACCGGCTCGATCGATCGGGGTCCTATTCATCTAGAGCTAATGCCACGGGGTCCTGTTCATCCACCCCTACCGCTCACTGTTCATCCACCCCCCCGCAACGCTCACTGTTCATCTAGAGGCAGCATCGATCGGCTTCAGTTAGCAGCAGTAGCGAAGGAATCACTCGATCGGGTTCAGTTAACAGCCATCGATCGATCGCTCGGGTTCAGTAACACGTAGCCTACAGTGCAATCGCTCGGGTTCAGTTAGAGCCCAATGCCTCACTCGGGTTCAGTTAGAGCCAATGCCTCGCACACGTGCGCGTACGTGTAAGGGAGAAACATGCATCGCTCGGCCCCCAACCTCCCACCGTAACCGGTAACTCGCTGAAATTTTCCTCGCCCTCGCTTCTACCACGGTTTTTTCCGTCATGGACGGCCCAAAGAATGTCATGCAGCCGTGTCTCCGGCCCGCCTAGGATGAAAAGCCCATTTTCTGTCATGATTTTTTGTCATAGAAGTAGGAGCCCACCACATCTATGATGATACCGGGTTTTGTCATAATTTTCGTCATAGAAGTGTCATATGTATGATAGAAAAAATTCCGTTCGGCCCAAAATGTCACGGATGTGTCTTTTTTTGTAGTGTGTGCTCACTTTTATCATTAGTTACCTTGCTGTTTTTATATTTTCAGATTACAAAAACCTATATCTACTATCCATATTGCACTTGTATCACCATCTCTTCGCCGAACTAGTGCACCTATACAATTTACCATTGTATTGGGTGTGTTGGGGACACAAGAGTCTCTTTGTTATTTGGTTGCAGGGTTGTTTGAGACAGACCATCTTCATCCTACGCCTCCCATGGATTGATAAACCTTAGGTCATCCACTTGAGGGAAATTTGCTACTGTCCTACAAACCTCTGCACATGGAGGCCCAACAACGTCTACAAGAAGAAGGTTCTGTAGTAGACATCAGGATAAGACTTCGGACTTTATAAAAATAAAAGAGGCCAAGGAAGCCCAAATAAAAAAGAGAGGCCAAACAAGCCCACAAATAAAAAAATGAGAGAAAAGAGAGAAGGGACAATGTTACTATCTTTTTTCCACACTTGTGCTTCAAAGTAGCACTATGATCTTCATGATAGAGAGTCTCCTATGTTGTCACTTTCATATACTAGTGGGAATTTTTCATTATAGAACTTGGCTTGTATATTCCAATGACGGGCTTCCTCGAAATGCCCTAGGTCTTCATGAGCAAGCAAATTGGATGCACACCACTTAGTTTCTTTTGTTGAGCTTTCATACATTTATAGCTCTAGTGCATCCGTTGCATGGCAATCCCTACTCACTCACATTGATATCTATTAATGGGCATCTCCATAGCCCGTTGATATGCCTAGTTGATGTGAGACTATCTTCTCCCTTTTTGTCTTCACAACCAGCACCCTATTCCACATATAGTGCTATGTCCATGGCTTGCGCTCATGTATTGCGTAAGAGTTGAAAAAGCTGAAGCGCGTTAAAAAGTATGAACCAATTGCTTGGCTGAAACCGGGGTTGTGCATGATGGGACTATTTTGTGTGATGAAAATGAAGCATGGCCTAACTATATGATTTTGTAGGGATGAACTTTCTTTGGCTATGCTATTTTGATAAGACATGATTACTTGTTAGTATGCTTGAAGCATTACTATTTTTATGTTTTATGAACTTTTATCTTGAATCATTTGGATCTGAACATTCATGCCACAATAAAGAAAATTACAGTGAGAAATATGCTAGGTAGCATTCCACATCAAAAATTTGGTTTTTTCATTTACCTACTCGAGGACGAGTAGGAATTAAGCTTGTGGATGCTTGATACGTCTCCAATGTATCTACAATTTTTGATTGTTCCATGCCATTATATTACCCGTTTTGGATGTTGATGGGCTTTACTTTACACTTTTATATCATTTTGGGGACTAACCTACTAACCGGAGGCCCAGCCCGAATTGCTCTTTTTTTTTGCCTATTTTAGTGTTTCGAAGAAAAGGAATATCAAACGGAGTCCCAACGGAATGAAACCTTCGCGAGCAATCTTTTTGGAACAAACGCAATCCAGGAAACTTGGAGTGGACGTCAAGAAGCAGCCGAGGCGGCCACAAGGCAGGAGGGCGCGCCCTAGGGGGATTAGCGCGCCCCCGACCTTCGTGGGCCCCTGTGGCTCCCCTGACCTACCTCCTTCTCCTATATATATCCACGTACCCTGAAAACATCCAGGAGCACCAAAAAAAAACTATTTCCACCGCCACAACCTTCTGTATCCGCGAGATCCCATCTTGGAGCCTTCACCGGCGCTCTGCCAAAGGGGGAATCGACCATGGAGGGCCTCTACATCATCTCCAAGGCCTCTCCGATGAGTTGTGAGTAGTTTACCACAGACCTTCGGGTCCATAGTTATTATCTAGATGGCTTCTTCTCTCTCTTTGAATCTCAATACAAAGTTCTCCTCGATCTTCTTGGAGTCTATTCGATGTAACTCTTTTTGCGGTGTGTTTGTCGAGATCCGATGAATTGTGGGTATATGATCTAGTTTATCTATGAGAAATATTTGAATCTCCTCTGAATTCTTTTATGTATGATTGGTTATCTTTGCAAGTATCTTCGAATTATTAGTTTGGTTTGGCCTACTAGATTGATCTTTCTTGCAATGGGAGAAGTGCTTAGCTTTAGGTTCAATCTTGAGGTGTCCTTTCCCAGTGAAAACAGGGGCAGCAAGGTGCTACCTCTTGAGCACTGCATTGGATTTCCCCGAAGAGGAGAGGGTGATGCAGAAAAGTAGCGTAAGTATTTCCCTCAGTTTTTGAGAACCAAGGTATCAATCCAGTAGGAGACCACGCACAAGTCCCTCGTACCTACACAAAACGATAGCGACTAGCAACCAACGCGATTAGGGGTTGTCAATCCCTTCACGGTCACTTACGATAGTGAGATCTGATAGAGATGATAAATAATATTTTTGGTATTTTTGATAGATAGATGCAAAGTAAAAAGTAAAAGGCAAAGTAAAAACAAAGCAAGTAAATAAAGCGATAAAGATTGATATGATGAGAATAGACCCGGGGGCCATAGGTTTCACTAGTGGCTTCTCTCAAGAGCATATGTATTCTACGGTGGGTGAACAAATTATTGTTGAGCAATTGACAGAATTGAGCATAGTTATGAGTATATCTAGGCAATGATCATGTATATAGGCATCACGTCCAAAACAAGTAGATCGAAACGATTCTGCATCTACTACTATTACTCCACTCATCAACCGCTATCCAGCATGCATCTAGAGTATTAAGTTAAAAACAGAGTAACGCCTTAAGCAAGATGACATGATGTAGAGGGATAAATTCATGCAATATGATAAAAATCCCATCTTGTTATCCTCGATGGCAACAATACAATACGTGCCTTGCAACCCTTTCTGTCACTAGGTAAGGACACCGCAAGATTGAACCCAAAGCTAAGCACTTCTCCCATTGCAAGAACTACCAATCTAGTTGGCCAAACCAAAAAGGATAATTCGAAGAGACTTGCAAAGATAACTCAATCATACATAAAAGAATTCAGAGAAGAATCAAATATTTTCCATAGATAATACTGGGTCATAAACCCACAATTCATCGGTCTCAACAAACACACCGCAAAAAGAAGATTACATCGAATAGATCTCCACAAGAGAGGGGGAGAACATTCTATTGAGATCCAAAAAGAGAGAAGAAGCCATCTAGCTACTAGCTATGGACCTGAAGGTCTGAAGTAAACTACTCACACTTCATCGGAGGGGCTATGGTGATGATGTAGAAGCCCTTTGTGGTGGATGCCCCCTCCGGCGGAGCTCCAGAACAGGCCCCAAGATGGGAGCTCGTGGATACAGAAGGTTGCGGCGGTGGAATTTGGTTTTTGGCTCCTCTTCTGACCGTTTGGGGATACGTAGGTATATATAGGAGGAAGGAGTACATCGGTGGAGCGTCAGGGGGCCCACGAGGTAGGGGGCGCGCCCAAGGGGGGGGGGCGCCCTCCAACCCCGTGACCGCCTCTGGCACTTCTTGGAGTAGGGTCCAAGTCTCCTGGATCACGTTTGGTTGGAAAATCACGTTCCCGAAGGTTTCATTCCGTTTGGACTCCGTTTGATATTCTGTTTCTTCGAAACACTGAAATAGGCAAAAAACAGCAATTCTGGGTTGGGCCTCCAGTTAATAGGTTAGTCCCAAAAGTAATATAAAAGTGGAAAATAAAGCCCAATTTAGTCCAAAACAGTAGATAAAGTAGCATGGAGCAATCAAAAATTATAGATACGTTGGAGACGTATCAGGCATCCCCAAGCTTAATTCCTGCTCGTCCTCGAGTAGGTAAATATTAAAAAAGAATTTTTGATGCGGAGTGATACTTTGGCATAATTTCAACGTAAATCTTCTTAATTGTGATATGAATATTCAGATCTGAAAGATTCAAGACAAAATTTCATGTTGACACAAAAATAATAATACTTCAAGCATACTAATCAAAGCAATCATGTCTTCTCAAAATAACATGGCAAAAGAAAGTTCATCCCTACAAAATCATATAGTTAGGCTATGCTTCATTTTCGTCACACAAAGATGTTCCCAACTTCTATACCCCCAATGACAAGCCAAGCAATTGTTTCATACTTAAATAATCTCAAACTTTTTCAATCTTCACGCAATACATGAGCGTGAGCCATGGATATAGCACTATGGGTGGAATAGAATATGATGATGGGGATTGTGTGGAGAAGACAAAAAAAAGGAGAAAGTCTCACATTGACGAGGCTAATCAATGGGTGGAGATGCCCATCAATTGATGTCAACATGAGGAGTGGGGATTGCCATGCAACGGATGCACTAGAGCTATGAATGCTCAACAAAAGAAAACTAGTGGGTGTGCATCCAACTCTCTTTCTCATGAAGACCTAGGGCATTTGAGGAAGCCCGTCGTAGGAATATACAAGCCAAGTTCTATAATGAAAAATTCCCACTAGTATGAAAAGGAGAACTTTATGAGACTCACTACATGAGGAACAAGGTGCTACTTTGAAGCACAATATATGAGACTCACTATATGAAGAACAAGGTGCTACTTTGAAGCACAAGTGTGGAAAAAGAGATAGTAGCATTGCCCCTTTTTTTATATTTTTTGGGCCTTTCTTTTTTTTCTTTTGGCCTTTCTCTTTTTTTTTATTTGGGCAATGCTCTAATAATGATGATCATCACACTACTATTGATTACAACATAAGGATTACAACTCGAAACTTAGAACAAGATATGACTCTATATGAATGCCTTCGGCGGTGTACCGGGATGGTGCAATGAATCAAGAGTGACATGTATGGAAAATAATGCATGGTGGCTTTGCCACAAATACGATGTCAACTACATGATCATGCAATGGCAATATGACAAAAGTAATGTATGTCATGATGATGATGATGGAAGTTTCATGGCAATATATCTTGGAATGGCTATGGAAATGCCATAATAGGTAGGTATGGTGGCTGTTTTGAGGAAGATATAAGGAGGTTTATGTGTGATAGAGTGTATCGTATCACGGGGTTTGGATGCACCGGCGAAGTTTGCACCAACTCTCAAGGTGAGAAAGGGCAATGCACGGTACCGAAGAGGCTAGCAAAGGTGGAAAGGTGAGAGTGCGTATAATCCATGGACTCAACATTAGTCAAAAGAACTCATATACTTATTGCAAATATTTAGAAGTCATCAAAAATCAAGTACTACGCGCATGCTCCTAGGGGGATAGATTGGTAGGAAAAGACCATTGCTCGTCCCCGACCGCCACTCATAAGGATGCACAAGCCAGGTACACTTCATGTTTCAAATTTGTTACACAACTTTAACCATACGTGCATGCTATGGGACTTGCAAACTTAAACACAAGTATTTCTCAAATTCATAATCACCCAACTAGCACGACTTTGATATTATCACCTCCATATCTCAAAACAATTATCAAGCATCAAACTTATCTTAGTATTCAACGCAATCAAAAGAAAGTTTCACATATCTTGACCACCAAGTATATTAACATTAAGTAAATTACCATGCTATTAATGACTCTCAAAATAATCTAACTGAAGCATGAGAGATCAATAGTTTCTTTGAAACAAATCCACCACCGTGCTCTAAAAGATATAAGTGAAGCACTAGAGCAAAAATTATCACGCTCAAAAGATATAAGTGAAGCACTATGAGCGAAACTATCAAGCTCAAAAGATATAAGTGAAGCACATAGAGTATTCTAAAAAATTCCAAATCATGTATGGCTATCTCAAAAGGTGTGTACAGCAAGGATGATTATGGTAGACTAACAAGCAAAGACGCAAATAATACAAGACGCTCCAAGCAAAACACATATCATGTGGTGAATAAAAATATAGCTCCAAGTAAATTACCGATGGAAGTGGACGAAAGAGGGGATGCCTTCCGGGGCATCCCCAAGCTTTGACTTTTTGGTGTACTTGGATTATCTTGGGTGTGCCATGGGAATCCCCAAGCTTAGGCTCTTGCCACTCCTTGTTCCATAATCCATCAAAAGAATTCACCCAAAATTTGAAAACTTCACAACACAAAACTCAACAAAAATCTCGTGAGCTCCGTTAGAGAAGGAAAACAAAAGACTACTTCAAGGTACTGTAATGAACTCATTCTTTATTTATATTGGTGTTAAACCTACTGTATTCCAACTTCTCTATGGTTTATAAACTATTTTACTAGCCATAGATTCATCAAAATAAGCAAACAACACACGTAAAACAGAATCTGTCAAAAACAGAACAGTCTATAGCAATCTGTAACTAACGCAAACTTCTAGAACTCTTAAAATTCTATCAAAATAGGAAGTCATGGAAAATTTGTTTATTGAACAGCAGCAAAAATAATCAACGCAAAAGCACGTTCTTGTGATTTAACAAAATTATATTCGTGCGTGCAAAGTTTCTGTTTTTCAGCAGAATCAAATCAACTATCATCATAGGTTATCCTATAGGTTCTACTTGGCACAAACACTAATTAAAACATAAAACCACATCCAAACAGAAGGTAGATGGATGATTTATTCCTACACAGAAGCAAAAACAAAAAACACAAAATAAAACTGGGTTGCCTCCCAACAAGCGCTATCATTTAACGCCGCTAGCTAGGCATAAAAGCAAGGATAGATCTAGGTATTGCCATCTTTGGTAGGCAATCCATAAGTGGCTCTCATGATAGATTCATATGGTAATTTTATTTTCTTTCTAGGGAAGTGTTCCATGCCCTTCTTTAAGGGAAATTGGAATTGAATATTCCCTTCCTTCATATCAATAATTGCACCAATCGTTCTAAGGAAAGGTCTACCAAGAATAATAGGACATGAAGGATTGCAATCTATATCAAGAACGATAAAATCTACGGGCACATAATTCCTATTTACAACAATAAGCACATCATTAATTCTTCCCATAGGTTTTTTAATAGTGGAATCCGCAAGATGCAAGTTTAGAGAGCAATCATCAAAATCGCGGAAATCTAGCAAATCACATAAAGTTTTGGGAATAGTAGAGACACTAGCACCCAAATCACACAAAGCATGAAACTCAAAATCTTTAATTTTAATTTATTAGTAGGTTCCCAATCATCATAGAGTTTTCTAGGGATAGAAACTTTCAACTCAAGTTTTTCTTCATAAGATTGCATCAAAGCATCAACATTGTGTTCGGTAAAGGCCTTATTTTGACTATAAGCATGAGGAGAATCTAGCACGGATTGCAACAAGGAGTTACAACCAATAAAAGAGCAATTTTCATAATTAAATTCCTTGAGAACCAAAATAGTGGGTTTAGCAACATCATGGTTTTTATTTATTTCAATCCCACTATCATCAAATTCATCATCAAGATCTAGAAACTCCGAATTCTTAGAATGCCTTCTAGGTAAAGGAAGATTGTCGGTGTCAAAACCGGCGGATCTCCGGTAGGGGGTCCCGAACTGTGCGTCTAGGCGGATGGTAACAGGAGACAAGGGACATGATGTTTTACCCAGGTTCGGGCCCTCTTGATGGAGGTAAAATCCTACGTCCTGCTTGATTGATATTGATGATGTGTGTATTACAAGAGTAGATCTACCACGAGATCAAGGAGGCTAAACCCTAGAAGCTAGCCTATGGTATGATTGTTATTCGTCCTACGAACTAAAGCCATCCGGTTTATATAGACATCGGAGGGGGCTAGGGTTACATAGAGTCGGTTACAATGGTAGGAGATGTACATATCCGTATTGCCAAGCTTGCCTTCCACGCCAAGGAAAGTCCCATCCGGACACGGGACGAAGTCTTCAATCTTGTATCTTCATAGTCTTGGAGTCCGGCCGATGATGATAGTTCGGCTATCCGGACACCCCCTAATCCAGGACTCCCTCAGTAGCCCCTGAACCAGGCTTCAATGACGACGAGTCCGGCGCGCATATTGTCTTCGGCGTTGCAAGGCGGGTTCCTTCTCCGAATAATTTATAGAAGATTGTGAACACCAGGATAGTGTCCGGCTCTGCAAAATAAATTCCACGTACCACCGTAGAGAGAATAATATTTACACAAGTTCAATCTGCTGACGTATTTTGTGGCGTGACGTCATACCACTACCAAGCCTTTACTAGAATTGTTTTTATTGTACCACCTCAGCGCGTTTAGCGAAGCGGTTTCCTTGGCACGTCTTGTTGAAGCAGAGATCGTGTTCCCCTTATTCCGGGATTCCCATCAATATGGACGTGGGTAACCCAACCGCACCATTGATTGCGGCGCTTGGGAGATAAGCGAGTTTTATCAGGCCGGTGGGGACACATGTTTTTGTCCACCCATATAAAGGGATAAAGATCCAACCCTCTTACCTGCGCCTTCTTCCTCCTTGGCTTATCCATCTCCGCAAACTCGAGCTCCAGCTCCCAAGTCCGCACATCTCACCTCAACCTTCTCCAACTATGTCCGGAGCGGGAGGCAAGTGGATGGCCTCCTCCGTTACGGAGGGGCACATCCAGAAGCTGCGCAGCGCCGGATATCTGTCCAGCAACATCGCGCACCGGCTCATCCCCACCCCCAGGCCCCATGAGAGGGTAGTATTTATTTCCCATTTCCTCCGCGGACTGGGCTTCCCACTCCATCCCTTTGTCCGGGGGCTCATGTTCTACTACGGCCTGGATTTCCATGATCTGGCCCCGAATTTCATCCTCAACATCTCGGCGTTTATCGTCGTGTGTGAGGCCTTCCTCTGCATCCAGCCCCACTTCGGCTTGTGGCTCAAGACCTTCAGTATTAAGCCGAAGGTTGTGAAGGGCAGCCAAGCGGAGTGCGGAGGCGCCATGGTGGGCAAGATGCCCAACGTTACTTGGCTTGAGGGCACTTTCGTGGAAACCATTAAGGGGTGGCAATCGGGGTGGTTCTACATCACCGAGCCGCATGACCCTGAATGGGCAGCGGCCCCCGAATTCAGATCTGGCATCCCCATACGGCTCACCTCCTGGAAAGAGAGTGGCCGGACATGAGGTGATTCGGAGGAGCTGACCGGACTCCAAGCCTGCATCCAAAAGCTAGTGAACAAGAAGCTCAAGCTTGTCAACGTAGTCCAGGTCATGCTCATCCGCCGGATTCTCCCGTGCCAACGACGGGGCTTCAATATGTGGGAGTTTGATTCGGCGCAGCACCAGACTTTGAGCGGGCTCTTCGACACTACGTACGAAGATGCCTGGAGGGTGCTGTTTAAGGGCGCCGAGGCCCCCGCATCCGCTACTGAAGATCGCGGATTCAGCTCGCAGCGTCCGGCTAGCGAGGTAAGCGATTTTGCCCTTTACGGGACACTTGTTTTCCATAGTTTGACTCTATGCGGGATCGAAACTCCCTCTCCTTTGACAAGACTGGCTGTAGAGGGCTGAACAGACTATCTTTCCAGCCCCATTGCCAGAGGACCCGGCGGACGCCCGCTTAACGGGGCTGCTGGCTCCGGCACCCCACGTGGTGCCGGAGAAGAAGGCCAAGAAGAAGGCCACGGGCACTCGGAAGAGTTCCTGTTTTCAGGTGTCATCGGACGATGACTCCGAGGCAGACTCCTCCCACAAAGGCGAGGAGGAGAAGAAGAAGGCCTCTCCCCCAGCGGGGGGAGGGAAGAAAAGGAAGGCTTCCCCAACGAGGGAGGCCGAAGGGTCCAAGAAGGGAAGGACTCTTCCCCCGGACTGCTCTGCCAACGCCGGAGATGACGACGAGGATTGGCCTCCAAGGGCCAAGCCCCTGGCGAGATCGTAAGTATCCGAACTCCCGAATAACTTCATGGTTTTTCTTTTCGCCACATAGTGTCTTTCTAATGCCGCATACAACCCTGTAGTCCGCCCAAGGATGATCTTCCCGCTTCGTCGAGCGGGTCCTTAGGTGCGTCGGATATGGATTCTCTTCCGACCACCTCCACCCCCCGTGATGCGGACGATGCCGAGGTGGGATCCCGGGAGGGGACCCGCCAGGAGGAGGAGGCCCCGGAGGTGTCGCAGGGCAACCTCCCGGACTTTGCACCGGACTCGGCCCCGGAACCCGTAGTGGCTCCGGAGTCCGGCGGGCAGCCCCTTCGTAAGAAGGGCAAGACCGTGACGCCGGCAGCCTCCGTCCAACCGGAGGCGCCGGATAGATTGCTGGAGGCACTCAATGGCGCCTCCATCGAAGAGGAACACCACACTGTTATGGGTGCGGTGATTCAGAAGGTTCAACACGCCAAGAGTGGGCCGACCAAAGCCTACAGCAGCCTTCTAACAGGCTTTGAGGTAAGAATTTTGATATATGTAAAATAGTACCGCATTGACAGTAGCCCCTGATGATCGGTTTGGTATTCGGAAAGAAAAGCCGGACTGAGGATCTAAAAAGATATACGCAGGAGTCATATAAAAAATATGTCAATATTGGATTGCAGGCTGTGCTGCTGACCTCTGCCGCACTGACTGCGGAGGTCAATACTTTGAAGCAAAGCCTCGAGCGGTCCGAGAGCGAGCTTGGCGGTGCCAAGAAGCAGCTCGAGGACAAGGAAGGTGAGTAACACCTTATTAAAATTGTACCTTACAGAAAAGGATTTGGTTGCAAGAAGAATGACAAGGATAACGTGGGTATTGCAGGGGCCACAAACGAGGTGGCGACCCTGAAGGAGGCGGTGTCCGCAGCCGAACGTAATGCGGCCGCGGAGCGCACTGAGCGAGAGAGGTAGGAGGCGCGGGTGGCGGAGGTACAGCAAGAGCTCCAGGCTCTCGTGGAAAAATATGAGAGTTTGGAGCGTGACTCGAAGACTCGAGAGTCCGAGCTTGCAACGGGTCTTGAGGGTGCCAAAGCCGCTAAGGCCGAAGCCTATAAGGCCCTCCAGGAAGTCGAAGGCGTTGAAGAAAATAGCGGCGGGTAAGGCATTTTTCATGCAAAGTAAGCATGTGAGTGTGAATTACCTATCACTTACCCGAATTCGGAGCTCTCCAGGAGCATTCGCAGATCTGCCCCGCAGCGTGTCCGATGCTGCCGCTTTCTATAGGGCCGAGGAGGGGAGCTCGACGGAGAAGGTCTTCTGGTCTCAGTATGCTGAGGCCGTACATCTGGTGCCCCTTAGCGACCAACTGAAGTACCTGGTCGAGCTCCACAAGGTGGCCGAACAGGCCATGAAGGGCCTCATAGTTCGGCTGTGGCCTAAGGAGGCCATGCCTGGGAGCTACTTCGGCCTGGTGCGGCGGCTGGTGGATGCGTGTCCATGGGTTGAAGTCATCAAGCACTCCGCCTGTATTGAAGGTGCCCGTCGGGCCCTTGCCTGCGCAAAGGTGCACTGGGGCAAGATGGATGCTCAGAAGCTTGTGACGGATGCGCCACTCTGGGCAAGGAGCATCGCACGCCCGAGATGTGTTATAAGAGTGTCCTGAAGGGTGACCGCATTATTGCGGGTGAGTGCTCCAAAGATGTAATATTTGAGTAGACTCGCATTTTGTTATCCTGTGCGCTGAAAACTTTGTTCATATGCGCTAAGCAACGCTTGTTAATTTAAAATATTACCTTCTGTGCGGCTGTTTATCAAATCTGAGAGATGGCAAGTCGTCGGCTTCAGCCCCCATGCCACGAGTGCTGGGGTGTTCGGGATAAATTTGAGCACTCTTGTTCCCATTTTTGGGTCCATCTAGGGAGGCGCTCAACACAACGAACAAGGCAACCAGACTTATAATGCTTGAACACTCTCACTTAGCCATAGAATTCTATAATTTTAAATTTCGGCGAAGCCCCTAGTGTTCGGAAGGACGAATTTGGGGCGCTATCCACGCCTGGGCCGGACAAAGCCGGCTCCTCGCTCTAAGCGGCATAAGTCTTTAGGGACTCGCAAAAAACCTCTCGAACAGCGACCGGCTCTCGCCTCATCATGACGGTCAGTTTTAGCTTTCTCCACTGAGGCGCTCGCCCAGCTCAACTGGGGCGCAATCGCAGTGGTTCTCCCAGTGCTACCTTAGCCGATACAACGGAACATAAGGTACCAAAACATGGGAGCCGGGCAAACCCAACTATTGACCCAAGACATGATTCGGAGCCGATGCATATAATGCTATAAGTTCGGGGTGCCGCACTTGTGAAAGTGTTCGGACTTATCACACCATGATGCAGGAAACATAAGCCCCTGGTGTACTTAGCCGTACCAAAGTGTACGGATGCAACATGTCATAAATGAACATATGTATAAGAAAGAAATGCAATTATAAGCAAAAAGGTGCTGCATTGCTTATTGAAGAAAAACTGCTGTGAATGCAGAACGATACAAATGGTGCGATAAGCAAGGGATGGGACTATTAAACATGTCCCCCTCCAGGCGTAGGCTGCGGAATGGTGTATAAAACAGATTTAATGCTCGTAATGGAGACCACCTGGATATTCGTTGTAGCCTTTCTCCTTCCCTGGCTGTTGCATCGTGAGTTCGGCAGGTCTGCTGCCGGACAGGGCCTCTGACGAACGGAGTCCTGTGGGTAAAAAAAAGGAAAGAGAAAAAGAAAGAAAAAAAAGAACGACACACTTGAGAGCCCCTGGTGTGGTTGAGCCGCATTCTGGGCCTATCGTGGTCGTGCCCCTCCCCCCATGCCCATGGTATGTCCAGAGCGTAATGGTGTACGCGAAGGATCTGTCTTGACATTTTGCCAGGGCTGGGGTTGGGGCCGCACTGCTACGCGTGCTCGGAACGTGCCAGGTGGTCTTGTTGTAGGTTACTCCGGGCGCATTTAGCCGTGTCCGGTCGCTTAACGGCCGGACTCGAGAATTGCCTTAAGAGGCTGCACTGTACTTCTGCCGCGAGAGCCGCTGTATGTTCCTCCGTTCGGAGAGAGCGTTCAGTGTTTCCGTTGACCGTGATGACTCCTCGAGGGCCTGGCATCTTGAGCTTGAGGTATGCGTAGTGCGGCACCGCGTTGAACTTTGCAAACGCGGTACGTCCGAGCAGAGCATGATAGCCGCTGCGGAACGGAACTATGTCGAAGATTAACTCCTCGCTTCGGAAGTTATCCGGGGATCCGAAGACCACTTCCAGTGTAACTGAGCCTGTACAATTGGCTTCTACACCTGGTATGACGCCTTTAAAGGTCGTCTTGGTAGGTTTAATCCTTGAGGGGTCGATGCCCATTTTGCGCACTGTATCCTAATAAAGCAGGTTCAGGCTGCTGCCGCCGTCCATCAGGACTCTAGTGAGGTGAAATCCATCGACGATTGGGTCTAAAACCAATGCGACGAATCCGCCGTGGCGGATGCTGGTGGGGTGGTCCCTTCGGTCAAAAGTGATCGGGCAGGAGGACCATGGATTGAACTTCGGGGCAACTGGCTCCATCGCGTATACATCTCTAAGTGCATGCTTCCGCTCCCTTTTGGGTATGTGTGTTGCGTATATCATGTTCACCGTCCGCACTTGTGGGGGGAAACCCTTCTGTCCTCTATTGTTCGGCGGTCGGGTCTCTTCCTCGTCATCGCTATGCAGCCCCTTGTCGTTGTTTTCGGCAATTAACTTGCCTGCCTGCTTGAATACCCAACAGTCCCTGTTGGTGTGGTTGGCTGGCTTTTCGGGGGTGCCGTGTATCTGGCACGAGCGGTCGAGTATTCGGTCCAAATTGGACGGACCCGGAGTAGTTCTTTTGAATGGCTTTTTCCGCTGACCGGGTTTAGAGCCTCTGAATCCGGCATTGACTGCCGTATCCTCACTATTATCGCCGTTAATGCGGCGTTTGTTTTTGTTGCGACGCGACCTGCCATTGCGGTCCTTGATATCCGGACTGCCAGAATTTTTGCTGAGGTTGTTGCTGCGTGCTAGCCAGCTGTCCTCACCCGCGCAGAAGCGGGTCATGAGTGATGTGAGGGCTGCCATGGATTTCGGCTTTTCCTGTCCCAGGTGCCGGGCAAGCCACTCGTCGCGGATGTTATGTTTGAAGGCCGCGAGGGCCTCCGCATCCGGACAGTCGACGATTTGGTTTTTCTTGGTTAAGAACCGTGTCCAGAATTGTCTGGCCAATTCGTCTGGCTACTGAATTATGTTGCTTAGGTCGTCAGCGTCTGGTGGTCGCACATACGTGCCTTGGAAGTTATCGAGGAATGCGGCTTCCAGGTCTTCCCAACTCCCAATTGACTCTACCGGCAAGCTGTTAAGCCAATGTCGGGCTGGTCCTTTAAGCTTGAATGGGAGATATTTGGTGGAGTGAAGATCATCACCGCGGGCCATGTGGATGTGAAGGAGATAGTCTTCGATCCAAACCGCGGGGTCTGTTGCGCCATCGTAAGATTCAAGATTCACGGGTTTAAACCCTTCGGGGATTTGATGATCCATTACTTCATCTGTGAAGCATAGTGGGTGTGCGGCGCCTCTGTACTGGGAGATATCACGACGGAGTTCAAAAGAGCTTTGTCTATTTTGTTCGGCCCGGCCGGACTTACTGTGTCTGGCGCCACGGTTGTCGTCACGTATCATGGGCACCCACGCGATCCATAGATCGATCTTGATTGTCTTGCCTTATCCTCCAATATATCTCGCAAGTCCAAAGCGTTCCCCTGTGGCCTTGTGCTTTTCGAGTGATGCCGGGGTACGGTTCTAGTGGAGGGCCTAGAGGCCTCTCTGTCGCGCCCACGGGGTGGTCGGTCAGCCATATTGTCTGCTAGTGATGCAGGTTCATATGCCTCCTCCTCTAATCAGGGGAGCAACTTGCGTTTAGGGTAGCTTTTGGAGGGGCGTTCGAGCTCATGCTCTTCGGCCACGAGGACTTCAGTCCATCTGTCGGCTAGTAGATCTTGATCAGCTCTAAGCTATTGCTGCTTTTTCTTGAGGCTGTTTGCCGTGGCCATAAGCCTATGTTTAAAACGCTCTTGCTCGACGGGATCCTCAGGCACGACGAATTCGTCGTCGTCGAGGCTTGCCTCGTCTCCGGAGGGAGGCATGTAGTCCTCTACCTCTTCTTCTGCCGTTCTCTGATGAGGGTTGGCGTCTTCGTCCTCCTGTGCTGAATCTTGCTGGAGGGGTTTGTCGTCGGCACTGTCTGGGGTGTTATTATCTCCGGTGCCGGAATCTCCATTCTTGCTGTGGCGGGATTTAGAGCGGCGCCGCTGACGCCGACGCTTGGGCTGTTTCTTGGAGGGGTCATCCTCCGCTGTTCCTTCGCCATTCCCATCCTTTGGGATATCCACCATGTATATGTCATATGATGAGGTGGCTTTCCAGTGCCCAGTAGGCGCTGGTTCTTGGTCGTCTCCGGCATCGTCGTCCATACCGTCGATGTCTTCGGAGTCGAAGTCTAGCATGTCGGTTAGATCGTCGACAGTGGCTACTAAGTGGGTGGTGGGTGGGCTTTGAATTTCTTCGTCGTCCGCATCCCAACCGTCCTGACCGCAGTCCGGCCAGGGCTCTCCTGATAACGAGAGATACTTTAGCGAACTCAAGATGTCGCTGAAAGGTGAGTGTTGAAAGATGTCCGCAGCGGTGAACTCCATGATCGGCGCCCAATCGGATTCGATTGGAGGGGGCGCGGGAGGTTCGGAGTCCGGCGAGGAGTCCGGCACCTCGGAGTCACGAGCTTCATGAGGGACAAGGTTAGTGTTCGGCTCTATCACCATAGAGGTTGCAGCCCCCGAGGCGGTGTCTAGCCACCCGTCCTCGATCTGCACAGCCGGCTCTGAATTGAAGATCGGAGCGGACTCGTGTGCAGCCTCCAGGTTACTGTCCGGATGTAGAGCTAAATCATGCCCGTCGTGACAGTGCGGCGCGCTCGGCTGTGGCTCGAATCCATCGAAGATCAGGTCCCCGCGGATGTCAGCCGTGAAGTTCAAACTTCCAAATCTGACCTGACGGCTAGGGGCGTAGCTTTCGATCTGCTCCAGATGGCCAAGCGAATTGGGCGGCAGTGCAAAGCCGCCGAATACGAAGACCGTCCGGGGAGGAAGGTCTCACCCTGGACTGCGTCGTTGTTGATGATCGAAGAAGCCATCGAGCCTATCGGTGATGACACAGAGGAACTCTCAATGAAAGCACCAATGTCGGTGTCAAAACCGGCGGATCTCGGGTAGGGGGTCCCGAACTGTGCGTCTAGGCGGATGGTAACAGGAGACAAGGGACATGATGTTTTACCCAGGTTCGGGCCCTCTTGATGGAGGTAAAACCCTATGTCCTGCTTGATTGATATTGATGATGTGTGTATTACAAGAGTAGATGTACCACGAGATCAAGGAGGCTAAACCCTAGAAGCTAGCCTATGGTATGATTGTTGTTCGTCCTACGGACTAAATCCATCCGGTTTATATAGACACCGGAGGGGGCTAGGGTTATATAGAGTCGGTTACAATGGTAGGAGATCTACATATCCATATTGCCAAGCTTGCCTTCCACGCCAAGGAAAGTCCCATCCGGACATGGGACGAAGTCTTCAATCTTGTATCTTCATAGTCTTGGAGTCCGGCCGATGATGATAGTTCGGCTATCCGGACACCCCCTAATCCAGGACTCCCTCAAAGATCATATTCAGTTTCATCAAGATTCATATTGAAAAACAAAGATTTGATAGGGGACACATCAATAACTTTTAGATCTTCATCTTGATTTTCGTAGGAATTTGGTTTAGAGGCCATCTTATTGACTAAGGTAGCTTAGATATCCGAAATTTCAGCGGTCATCTTTTCAAGACGAGCAATTTGGGCCCTTATACCATCAAATTCTTTAGACATATCATCGAGTTCTTTATTCATATAACTCATAAAACTTTTTTGTTCCTTAAGCTCGTTTCTAAAGAAATTATTGTGCTCAAATTGCAAAACCATAAACTTTCTGACTTTGCTTTCGATCTCCTCTAGCCTTTTAAGGTGAAGGTCACCAAATCTAGGTAGAGCCATCGCGACAAATAAGTAAACTAGCACACTAGCAAACAGAAAGGCAACGGGAAAAAGGCAAATGGAAAAGAGAGGAGGGGGAAGAGAGGGCGAATAAAACCATGGAGGGCCTCTACATCATCTCCAAGGCCTCTCCGATGAGTTGTGAGTAGTTTACCACAGACCTTCGGGTCCATAGTTATTAGCTAGATGGCTTCTTCTCTCTCTTTGAATCTCAATACAAAGTTCTCCTCGATCTTCTTGGAGTCTAATCGATGTAACTCTTTTTGCGGTGTGTTTGTCGAGATCCGATGAATTGTGGTTATATGATCTAGTTTATCTATGAGAAATATTTGAATCTCCTCTGAATTCTTTTATGTATGATTGGTTATCTTTGCAAGTCTCTTCGAATTATTAGTTTGGTTTGGCCTACTAGATTGATCTTTCTTGCAATGGGAGAAGTGCTTAGCTTTAGGTTCAATCTTGAGGTGTCCTTTCCCAGTGAAAACAGGGGCAGCAAGGTGCTACCTCTTGAGCACTGCGTTGGATTTCCCTGAAGAGGAGAGGGTGATGCAGCAAAGTAGCGTAAGTATTTCCCTCAGTTTTTGAGAACCAAGGTATCAATCCAGTAGGAGACCACGCACAAGTCCCTCGTACCTACACAAAACGATAGCGACTAGCAACCAACGCGATTAGGGTCAATCCCTTCACGGTCACTTATGATAGTGAGATCTGATAGAGATGATAAATAATATTTTTGGTATTTTTGATAGATAGATGCAAAGTAAAAAGTAAAAGGCAAAGTAAAACAAAGCAAGTAAATAAAGGGATAGAGATTGATATGATGAGAATAGACCCGGGGGCCATAGGTTTCACTAGTGGCTTCTCTCAAGAGCATAGGTATTCTACGGTGGGTGAACAAATTACTGTTGAGCAATTGACAGAATTGAGCATAGTTATGAGTATATCTAGGCAATGATCATGTATATAGGCATCACGTCCAAAACAAGTAGATCGAAACGATTCTGCATCTAGTACTATTACTCCACTCATCGACCGCTATCCAGCATGCATCTAGAGTATTAAGTTAAAAACAGAGTAACGCCTTAAGCAAGATGACATGATGTAGAGGGATAAATTCATGCAATATGATAAAAACCCCATCTTGTTATCCTCAATGGCAACAATACAATACGTGCCTTGCAACCCTTTCTGTCACTGGGTAAGGACACCGCAAGATTGAACCCAAAGCTAAGCACTTCTCCCATTGCAAGAACTACCAATCTAGTTGGCCAAACCAAAAAGGATAATTCGAAGAGACTTGCAAAGATAACTCAATCATACATAAAAGAATTCAGAGAAGAATCAAATATTTTCCATAGATAATACTGGATCATAAACCCACAATTCATCGGTCTCAACAAACACACCGCAAAAAGAAGATTACATCGAATAGATCTCCACAAGAGAGGGGGAGAACATTGTATTGAGATCCAAAAAGAGAGAAGAAGCCATATAGCTACTAGCTATGGACCCGAAGGTCTCAAGTAAACTACTCACACTTCATCGGAGGGGCTATGGTAATGATGTAGAAGCCCTCCATGGTGGATGCCCCCTTCGGCGGAGCTCCGGAACATGCCCCAAGATGGGATCTCGTGGATACAGAAGGTTGCGGCGGTGGAATTAGGTTTTTGGCTCCTCTTCTGATCGTTTGGGGATACGTAGGTATATATATAGGAGGAAGGAGTACGTCGGTGGATCGTCAGGGGGCCCATGAGGTAGGGGGCGCACTCAGGGGGGCGCCCTCCACCCTCGTGACCGCCTCTGGCACTTCTTGGAGTTGGGTCCAAGTCTCCTGGATCACGTTCGGTTGGAAAATCACGTTCCCGAAGGTTTCATTCCGTTTGGACTTCGTTTGATATTCCGTTTCTTCGAAACAATGAAATAGGCAAAAAAAACAATTCTGGGCTGGGCCTCCGGTTAATAGGTTAGTCCCAAAAGTAATATAAAAGTGGAAAATAAAGCCCAATATAGTCCAAAACAGTAGATAAAGTAGCATGGAGCAATCAAAAATTATAGATACGTTGGAGACGTATCACAAGGCACGTATTGTATTGTTGCCATCGAGGATAAAAAGTTGGGGTTTATATCATATTGCTTGAGTTTATCCCTCTACATCATGTCATCTTTCTTAATGCGCTACTTTGTTCTTATGAACTTAATACTCTAGATGCAGGCAGGAGTCAGTCAATGTGTGGAGTAATAGTAGTAGATGCAGGCAGGAGTCGGTCTACTTGTTGCGGACGTGATGCCTATATACATGATCATGCCTAGATAATCTCATAACTATGCACTTTTCTATCAATTGCTCGACAGTAATTTGTTCACCCACCGTAATACTTATGCTATCTTGAGAGAAGCCACTAGTGAAACCTATGGCCCCTGGGTCTTTTTTTTATCATACAAGTTTCCAATCTAATTTTATTTGCAATCTTTACTTTCCAATCTATATCATAAAAATACCAAAAATATTTATCTTATCTTATTATCTCTATTAGATCTCACTTTCGCAAGTTATCGTGAAGGGATTGACAACCCCTTTATCGCGTTGGTTGCGAGGTTCTTGTTTGTTTGTGTAGGTATGAGGGACTTTTGAGGAGCCTCCTACTAGATTGATACCTTGGTTCACAAAAACTAAGGGAAATACTTACACTACTTTGCTGCATCACCCTTTCCTCTTCATGGGAAAACCAACGTAGTGCTCAAGAGGTAGCAGTGGACACCCCGTAAGGCGGTTGTTGCCCTTCTTTCGCCGCAAGAAAGCTAATATCCGGAAAAAATCGTGTTCAAAGTTTCAATCCAATCGGAGTTACGGATCTCCAGGAATATAAGAAACGGTGAAAGGGCAGAACCTGGAACGCAGAAACAAAGAGAGACAGAGAGACAGATCCAATCTCGTAGGGGCTCTCGCCCCTCCCACGCCATGGAGACCATGGACCAGAGGGGAAACCCTTCTCCCACCTATGGAGAAGGTCAATGAAGAAGAAGGAGGAGGGGGGCTCTCTCCCCCTCGCTTCCGGTGGCGCTGGAACGCCGCCGGGGCCATCATCATCACCGTGATCTACACCAACACCTCTGTCATCTTCACCAACATCTCCATCACCTTCCCCCATCTATCTACAGCGGTCCACTCTCCTACAACCCGCTGTACCCTCTACTTGAACATGGTGCTTTATGCTTCATATTACTATCCAATGATGTGTTGCCATCCTATGATGTCTGAGTAGATTTTTGTTGTCCTATTGGTAATTGGAGAATTGCTATGTTTGGTTTAATTTGCTTGTGGTTATGTTGCTGTCCTTTGGTGCCCATCATATGAGCGCGCGCGTAGATCACACCATAGGGTTAGTTGTATGTTGATAGGACTATGTATTGGAGGACAAGAGTGACAGAAGCTTCAACCTAGCATAGAAATTGATGCATACGGGATTGAAGGGGGACCAATATATCTTAATGCTATGGTTGGGTTTTACCTTAATGAACGTTAGTAGTTGCGGATGCTTGCTAATAGTTCCAATCATAAGTGCATAGAATTCCAAGTCAGGGATGACATGCTAGTAGTGGCCTCTCCCACATAAAACTTTCTATCGCTCTAGTAAAGTAGTCAATTGCTTAGGGACAATTTCACAACTCCTACCACCACTTTTCCACACTCGCTATACTAACTTTATTGCTTCTTTACCTAAACAGCCCCTGGCTTTTATTTACGTGCTCTTTATTATCTTGCAAACCTATCCAACAACACCTACAAAGTCCTTCTAGTTTCATACTTGTTTTAGGTAAAGCGAATGTTAAGTGTGCGTAGAGTTGTATCAGTGGTCGATAGAACTTGTGGGAATATTTGTTCTACCTTTAGCTCCTCGTTGGGTTCGACATTCTTACTTATCAAAAGAGGCGGAGAAGGTTGTGGCAAGGCGGAGAATCCATCTGCACAAAAAAGGAAGAGGTCAGGGGAGAGGGGGTCTCCCTGTCTAAGCCCTCGTGATGGACTAAATTTGTGAAAGAGCCCGCCATTCAACTTTACCAAAAATGTAGCTGATTTAACGCACCTCATGACCATCTACGTCTAGTGACTAGATAAGCCAAACTTCAGTAATATTTGTTCAAGGAAATCCCATTCCACTCTGTCATATGGCTTCATCATATCTAGCTTCACTGCGCACAAAGGTTTCCTTCGCTTACGCTTTCTAATCGCGTGCACACACTCATATGCCACCAACACATTGTCCGTCATTAACCTTCCCGGAATGAATTCACTTTGTTCTTCGGAGATCATGACAGGTAGAACCACCCTCAGCCGGTTAGCCAGTGCTTTCACGGCGATCTTGTACAAAACATTGCAAAGGCTAATCGGGCGGAACCGCGATAGCAGCTCCGGTGAGCTTACTTTCGGAATCAGCACTAAAATTGTGTCATTAAATCCATTTGGGGCTGCATTACCAGCAAGTAACTCGCGAACAACACTGCAAACATCATTTTTTACCAAGGCCCAATGCTTTTGATAGAACATGGTCGGCAGCCCATCCGGCCCCGACGCCTCCATGGGACCCATCTGGAAAAGAGCCATCTCGATTTCCTCATCTGTGAACGGCGCCCCCAACTTGGCATTCATCTCATCCGTGACACTACCGACAATATGTTGCAATACCCTATCACCATCACGAGAGCCCTCCTAGGCAAACAGTTTTGCATAGAACTCAGCAGCCATCCTCCTCATGCCCTCATCATAAGTGCACTTTGATCCATCCTCCCTTCATAGAGCTTTCATAGTGTTTTTCCTCTTGCAATGTGAAGCACGATTCTGGAAATACTTTGTGTTTTGGTCCCCCTCTGTCAGCCAATCAATACGAGATCTTTGTTTGTAATACACCTCTTCTCTTTCATATAACTCATGTAATTGATCCTCTATATCTTTTATTTCCTGTCTATACCCTGTCCGAGCGGCCCGCTCTTTAGCATCAACTAGCTGAGCCTTGAGGTGAGCAATCTGCTTCTTGATTGAGCCAAAGACTTGGCGACTCCACACCTGCATGGCCTTTGACGTTAGATGGAGAAGGCTGCATGCCGTGCCGAGTGCACCAGCCTCCTGATTGGCTGCATGGGCATCAGCCCATGCACTGGCCACCATGGCTTCATACCCTTCGTGTCTTGCCCAGGAAGCTTCATACATATACGGGTGCTGGTCTCCCGAGTGGGCCACGGCTGGTGCCGCCTGCACTTTGACAACTATCGCCTGATGGTCAGACTCCTCGGTCATTACGTGTACAACTTTGACCGCCGGGAATAACTGTGCAAACTCTGCATTGCAAGTGGCTCGGTCAACCCTCACTTGAATGTTCTTGCTGCCATCTCACTTATTGTCTCACGTAAATGGGTACCCTGAGAACCCAAGGTCTGCCAGTCCGCAGTCGGACAAGCAGTCTGCAAAGTACGCCATTTGGTTCAAACATCTCGGGTTGCCCCCAATCTGCTAGTTCTGGAGGAGGGCTTCGTTAAAGTCCGACGCACAAAGCCACGGGAGATTATCTTGTGCACGAAGGTAGAGAAGCATGTCCCACGTTTTCTTTCTCTTCTCTACACTCGGCTCCCCATAGATTCCAGTGAATCTAAAGGTGACACTGTCCGACATGATCTGAGCATCAATATAATACTAGCACCACGACGTCACTATCACCTCCACATGATTCCTCCACCAAATAGCTAGTCCTCCACTCTTCCCGTTACAGTTCACGGCTACACCATGTCTGAATCCTAGGCTCCATTTCAGTCTCTCCATTGAACTTGAAGTTTTTCTAGTTTCCGATAAGAAGACCACCGCTGGGTTGTATGACCTAACCAGGTCCTGTAGTTCACCTACTGTCGGGTCCAACCCCAATCCCCAATAGTTCCAGGCTAAGATATTCATTGCTCCCGGTGGCCCTGCATCCTAGCAGGGCCTGCCGATGAATCATTGTTCTCCTCAATGCGATCAAACACAGAAGAAATTTTCTGCCTCGTGTCTCTAACAAAGATGTCATTGCCCACTTGCCTGTTGTTGTAGGGTGGAACCCTATGTGGAGATATTTCACGAATTGGAGGGGAAATCCCCAAGAACACGAAGAACACGAAGAACACAAGAGAGGGAAGACACTCAAATTGACTAGATCCAATCACACATATGCTAGATCCAAGAACACACAAGAGTTCACAATGAATCCAAGAACAACAAAGGAAAGATACAAGGTACTAGTTCATCCCAATCCTATGAGGAGAGAGGTCTTGATGATCCTATCATGGGGATCCTTCTCCAAGAGGAGGGCTTGATCTCCAAGAGGAGCTTCTCCAAGACGAGGCCTTGATCTCCAAGAGGAGCTTCTCCAAGAGGAGGTCTAGATCTCCAAGAGGAGGAAGATGAGCAAAGCTCTCTCTTTGTCTATCAAATACCTTTTTATCCCTCTAAATGAGCTAGGTGGGGGGTTCTTATAGTCTAGGGGCGAAATAAGAGGGGGAGATGGGCATAAGGGCAAAAGCCCAAAAAGGCACGCATGCCCTCAGAGGGGTCCGGGCACCCGGGGGTCCTAGGTCCGGGCACCCGGGGTAGACGCAAGGGCTGGGCGGTCGAGGCCAGGCACCCGGGGGTCCAAAGCCCGGGCACCCGGGTGGCGCTGGCGGCTGGTGTGGGAGGGGCTGGGCACCCGGGCCCATTTGGCCGGGGACCCGGGGTCGGGCAGGGGCCGGCTGGAGGAGGGGCCGGGAACCCGGGGGTTGGTGGCCCGGGCACCCGGGGTGGTGGTGGCAGCTCCCAGCGAGGGGCCGGGCACCCGGGGTGCTCAGGGGCGCCACCTAGGCAGCGGCCGAAGGCCCGGGCACCCGGGGCATGAAGGGCCGGGCACCCGGGGCATGAAGGGCCGGGCACCCGGGGGGGGGGGTCACTGATAACCCACAAGTGTAGGGGATCGCAATAGCTTTCGAGGGTAAAGTATTCAACCCAAATTTATTGATTCGACACAAGGGGAGCCAAAGAATATTCTTGAGTATTAGCAGTTGAGTTGTCAATTCAACCACACCTGGATTACTTAGTATCTGCAGCAAAGTGTTTAGTAGTAAACGTGGTATGATAATAATAGTAATGGTAGCAAAAGTAAAGATAAATGTTTTTGGGTTTTTGTAGTAGTTGTAACAGTAGCAACGGAAAAGTAAATAAGCGAAGAACAATATGTGAAAAGCTCGTAGGCAATGGATCAATGATGGATAATTATGTTGGATGCGATTCCTCATGCAATAGTTATAACATAGGGTGATATAGAACTAGCTCCAATTCATCAATGTAATGTAGGCATGTATTCCGTAAATAGTCATACGTGCTTATGGAAAAGAACTTGTATGACATCTTTTGTCCTACCCTCCCGTGGAAGCGGGGCCCTAGCGGAAACTAAGGGATATTAAGGCCTCCTTTTAATAGATAACCGGAACAAAGCATTAGCACATAGTAAATACATGAACTCTTCAAACTACGGTCATCACAGAGAATATCCCGATTATTCTCACTTTGGGGTTGTCGGATCATAACACATAATAGGTGACTATAGACTTGCAAGATAGGATCAAGAACACACATATATTCATGAAAACATAATAGGTTCAGATCTGAAATCATGGCACTCGGGCCCTAGTGACAAGCATTAAGCATAGCAAAGTCATAGCAACATCAATCTCAGAACATAGTGGATACTAGGGATCAAACCCTAACAAAACTAACTTGATTACAAGGTAAATCTCATCCAACCAATCACCGTGCACAACGGTGAGCATCATGAAAATGGTGATGGAGGATGGTTGATGATGACGACGGTGATGAATCCCCCTCTCCGTAGCCCCGAACGGACTCCAGATCAGCCCTCCCGAGAGAGATTAGGGCTTGGCGGCGGCTCCGTGTCGTAAAACGCGATGAAACTTTCTCCTTGATTTTTTTCTCCCCTAACGTGAATATATGGAGTTGGAGTTGACATCGGTGGAGGTCCAGGGGGCCCACGAGATAGGAGGCCGCGCCCTACAGGGGGGGGCGCCCCCTTGTCTCGTGGACAGGACCTGGGCCCCCTGGCATTAATTCTTTCGCCAAAAAATCTTATTAATTCCAAAAAGTGCCTCCGTGGATTTCCAGGACATTCTGAGAACTTTTCTTTTCTACACATAAAACAACATCATGGTAGTTCTGCTGAAAACAGCGTCAGTCCGGGTTAGTTTCATTCAAATCATGCAAGTTAGAGTCCAAAACAAGGGAAAAAGTGTTTGGAAAAGTAGATACGTTGGAGACGTATCAACTCCCCAAAGCTTAAACCTTTGCTTGTCCTCAAGCAATTCAGTTGATAAACTAAAAGTGATAAAGAAAAACTTTTACAAACTCTGTTTGCTCTTGTTGTTGTAAACATGAAAAACCAGCATTCAAGTTTCAACAAATATTATGAACTAACCATACTCACAATAACACTTAGCTCTCACAATTACTCATATCAAGAACATAATCAGCTAACGAGCCATAATAATAAAACTTGGATGACAACACTTTCTCAAAATAATCATAACATGATATAACAAAATGGTATCTCGCTAGCCCTTTCTGAGACCGCAAAACATAAATGCAGAGCACCTTTAAAGATCAAGGACTGACTAAACATTGTAATTCATGGTAAAAGAGATCCAGTCAAGTCATACCCAATATAAACCAATAATAATGAATGCAAATGACAGTGTGCTCTCCAGCGGGTGCTTTTAATAAGAAGGATGATGACTAAACATAAAAAAGTAAATAGATAGGCCCTTCGCAGAGGGAAGCAGGGATTTGTAGAGGTGCCAGAGCTCGATTTTAAAATAGAGATTGAATAACATTTTGAGCGACATACTTTTGCTGTCAACGCAACAACTATGAGATGGCTGTATCTTCCATACTAAATGCATTATAGGCAGTTCCCAAACAGAATGGTAAAGGTTTATACTCCCCAACCACCAACAAGCATCAATCCATGGCTTGCTCGAAACAATGAGTGCCTCCAATATACAACAGCCCTGGGGGAGTTCTGTTTAATTATTTTGATTTGCTTTGATCTTTTTGGATCATGGGACTGGGCATCCCGGTTACCGGCCCTTTCTCGTGAATGAGGGGCGGAGTCCACTCCTCTGAGAATAACCCACCTAGCATGGAAGATATAGGGAGCCCTAGTTGTAACATGAGCTGCTCGAGCATACAAAACAGAACTTCATTTGAAGGTTTGGAGTTTGGCACATACAAATTTACTTGGAACGGCAGGTAAATACCGCATATAGGAAGGTATAGTGGACTCATATGCAACAACTTTGGGGTTTAAGGAGTTTGGATGCACAAGCAGTATTCCCGCTTAGTACAGGTGAAGGCTAGCAAAAGACTGGGAAGCGACCAACTGAGAGAGCGACAACAGTCGTAAACATGCATTAAAATTAATTCACACCGAGTACAAGCATGAGTAGGATATAATCCACCATGAATATAAATATCATGAAGGCTATGTTGATTTGTTTCAACTACATGCGTGAACATGTGCCAAGTCGAGTCACTTAATACATTCAAAGGAGGATACCATCCCATCATACCACATCATAATCATTCTAATAGCATGTTGGCACGCAAGGTAAACCATTATAACTCATAGCTAATCAAGCATGGCACAAGCAACTATAATCTCTAAATGTCATTGCAAATATGTTTACTTCATAATAGCTGACTCAGGAACGATGAATCATCATATTTACAAAAACAAGAGAGGTCGAGTTCATACCAGCTTTTCTCATCCCAATAAGTCCATCATATATCGTCATTATTGCCTTTCACTTGCACGACCGAACGATGTGTATAATAATAAGAGTGCACGTGCATTGGACTAAGCTGGAATCTGCAAGCATTCAAATCAAGAGAGAAGACAAGTAATATGGGCTCTAAATTAAATAAACAATCATGCATATAGGAGCCACTAAACATTTTCAATATGGTCTTCTCGACCCACAAAGGAAAGAAAAGAAAATAAAACTATTTACACGGGAAAGCTCCCAACAAGTAAAAGAAGAACAAGAAATCTTTTTGGGTTTTCATTTTAATTTCTACTACAAGCATGGAAATTAAACTAACTAATTTTTTTTGGTTTTTCTCAAGGTTTATCAAACACACAAGAAGAAAACTAGAAAAAGAAATTTAAACTAGCATGGATAATACAATGAAAGAGTATGAGCACCGACGACTAGTGTGTGAACATGAATGTAAAGTCAGTGAGAAATACGTACTCCCCCAAGCTTAGGCTTTTGGCCTAAGTTGGTCTAGTACCAAGGACCGCCTGGCTGATATCCATAAGAGAAACTGGGGTCATACTGAGATGCAGAGGCGACCGCCTCCTGAGCAGCAGCGTGTTGGCGAGCTGCCTCCATTCCCCTCTCATATTCAGTTGCTTCCTCCCTGGTGACAACATGTCTTCCTTTTGCCTGATAATCAAAATGGTAGGGGGCAGGAAGAGTAACAGGGACGACATTGCGCCTGTCATAGATTAGTCGATAATGGAGGAATTGTTCATTCCTCTCAAGAAAATGATGATCAAACATAGCTTCTTTATCCAAATAAACAGGAGTTACAATCATATCCCCCTCTTGTGGAGCTATATTAAGAAAATTAGCCACACGGGTTGCATAAATTCCTCCAAAGAAATCAGCCCTTCTACTATTATTCTGCAACCTACGTGCAACTATTGCCCCCAAGTTATAACCTTTATAACCTGACACAGCACTCTTGAGGACACAAAGATCAGGGACACACATGTGACATGCTTCGTCCTTACCGTTAATGCATCTACCAATGAAGAGAGCAAAATAATGTATAGCAGGAAAATGAATGCTCCCTATGGTAGCTTGTGTTATGTCCCTAGATTCCCCCACAATAATACTAGCAAGAAAATCTCTAAATTCAGATTTGCGAGGATCATTAATATTACCCCACTGCGGGAGTTTGCAAGCAGTTGTGAAATCCTCTAAATTCATGGTATAAGATGTATCATAAATATCAAACATGACACTAGGAGAATTACGCGCAGAGATATATTCGAACCTCCGCACAAAGGAATCAGTCAATTGATAATATTGAGGACACTTATCTTGTAAGAAGTCCTCCAGCTCGGCATTACGCACATACGCGCCAAATTCCTCCTTGAAGCCTGCTTCGACCATAAAATCATCGGATGGCCACTCACAAGCCCGTACATTTGCGTCCCTCGGCAATTTAACATCTTGCTCGTATAGCAATCCTTGGCCCTTTCTTTGCCAAGGAACCACCTTGGTACATTCTTCTAAGCATATTTCTTTTTTTGAAAATTTCTGAAATTTTAGTAACTTCAAAATAGAAGTGAATAAAACTAAACAAGATTGATAGCAACTACTCCTACAAGTGCCTAGAGCATATATCATGCATTGGACTTGCTTGGGACCTCAAAAATTTAACATGCAAGCTCAAGAACAAGGTCACCTATGCAGCAAAAATTTGCAATGAATAAAGCACTAGAACAAAAACTAATTGGACCAATGGAGGAGTCACATACCAAGCAACAATCTCGCAAAGCAGTTTTGTGAATGGAGCTTTGAGCTAAGAGATCGAAAATCGCAGCAAAACGAGCTAGAACTCGTGCTTGAGCTGGATGGGGTTTTTTTTGGGTAGAAGATGAAGTGTGTGGGTGCTGGCATAAGTGGAGGGGAGCCACCAGGGGCCCACGAGACAGGGGCGCGCCCTATAGGGGGGGCGCCCTCCTCTCTCGTGGCCTGGTGCTTGCCCCTCCTGCAGTGTTTTCAGTGCCTAAAATCCTCAAATATTCCAGAAAAAAGCATACTAAATTTGCAGGGCATTTGGAGCACCTTTATTTTCGAACTATTTTTAATGCACGGATAATTCTGAAAACAGACAGATAATACTATTTTTGCTTTATTTATTCTAAATAACAGAAAGTAAAGAGAGGGTACAGAAGGTTGTGCCTTCTAGTTTCATCCATCTCGTGATCATCAAAATGAATCCACTAACAAGGTTGATCAAGTCTTGTTAACAAACTCATTCCAAATAACACGGAACCGGAGAAATTTCGAATAACACTAAGTTACCTCAACAGGGATATGAAAATCCCTAACAATAAGAATATCATACTTTTTCTTGACAGTAGGGAGAGGAAATTCAAAACCTCCAAAAATGATAGTTGGAACTTTTTCAATAGAATTGATGCTATGAACTTGAGATTGTTTCCTTGGAAAGTGTACCGTATGCTCATTACCATTAACATGAAAAGCGACATTGCCTTTGTTGCAATCAATAACAACCCCTGCAGTATTAAGAAAAGGTCTACCAAGGATAATAGCCATACTATCGTCCTCGGGAATATCAAGAATAACAAAGTCCGTTAAGATAGTGACATTTGCAACTACAACAGGCACATCCTGACAAATACCGACAGGTATAGCAGTTGATTTATCAGCCATTTGCAAAGATATTTCAGTAGCTGTCAACTTATTCAATTCAAGTCTACGATATAAATAGAGAGGCATAACACTAACACCGGCTCCAAGATCACATAAAGCAGTTCTAACATAATTTCTTTTAATGGAGCATGGTATAGTTGGAACACCCAGATCTCCAAGTTTCTTTGATATTCCACCCTTAAAAGTGTAATTAGCAAGCATGGTGGAAATTTCAGCTTCCGGTATCTTTCTTTTATTTGTGATGATATCCTTCATATACTTAGCATAAGGATTTACTTTAAGCATATCAGTTAAGTGCATACGTAAGAAAATAGGTCTAATCATTTCAGCAAAGCGCTCAAAATCCTCATCATCCTTTGACTTGGATGGTTTAGGAGGAAAGGGCATGGGTTTGTGAACCCAGGGTTCTCTTTCTTTACCATGCTTCCTAGCAACAAAATCTCTCTTATCATAACGTTGATTCTTGATTGTGGGTTATCAAGATCAACAGCAAGTTCAATCTCTACATCATTGTCTTTGCTAGGTTGAGCATCAACATGAACATTATCATTAACATTATCACTAGGTTCATGTTCATCACCTGATTGTGTTTCAGCATCAGAGATAGAAATATCATTGGGATTCTCAGGTGTGTCTACAGTAGGTTCACTAGAAGCATGCAAAGTTCTATCGTTTTTCTTCTTCTTCTTTTTAGAAGAACTAGGTGCTTCTAAATTATTTCCCTGAGAATCTTGCTCGATTCTCTTAGGGTGGCCTTCATGATACAAAGGTTCCTGAGTCATTCTACCAGTTCTAGTGGCCACTCTAACAGCAAAGTCATTTTTATTATTTAATTCATCAAGCAAATCATCTTGAGCTTTATGTACTTGCTCAGCTTGAGTAGTAACCATAGAAGCATATTTGCTAACGCGGTGAAGTTCATCTTTTACTCTAGCCAGATTATCACCTACGCGTCCTATCTTGAAAGCATTATTCTTTAACTCTCTACCAACATAAGCATTAAAACTTTCTTGTCTAGCCATAAAGTCATCAAATTCATCTAAGCATGGGCTATGAAATTTAGTAGATGGTATTTCAACTTTATCATATCTATAGAGAGAATTTACCTTTACTACCTGTGTCGGGTTATCAAGACAATGTGATTCTTCAGGCGGTATATTAAGACCATGTATTTCTTCAATAGGAGGTAAATTCTTAACATCTTCAGCTTTAATGCCTTTTTCTTTCATTGATTTCTTTGCCTCTTGCATATCTTCAGGACTGGGAAATAGAACACCTCTCTTCTTCGTAGTGGGTTTAGCAATAGGCTCAGGAGTTGGCTTAATTGGTTCAGGAATTACTTCAGGAACTGGCTCGGGAAGAGTCCAATCATTTTCATTAGTCAACATATTCAATAGTATTTCAGCTTCGTCGACTGTTCTTTCCCTGAAAACACAACTAGCACAACTATCCAAGTAGTCCTTGGAAGTATTGGTTAGTCCATTATAAAAGATATCAAGTATTTCATTTTTCTTAAGAGGATGATCGGGCAAAGGATTAAGTAACCGGAGAAGCCTCTCCCAAGCTTGTGGGAGACTCTCTTCTTTAATTTGCACAAAATTATATATTTCCCGCAAAGCAGCTTGTTTCTTATGAGCAGGGAAATATTTAGCAGAGAAGTAATAAATCATATCCTGGGGACTATGCACACAATCAGGAGCAAGAGAATTATACCAAGTCTTAGCATCACCCTTTAATGAGAACGTGTCACGACCGGTTTTTCTGGGTATCAATTTCCAGAAAGAGACCGTCGTGCTCATCAGCCCCAGGATTACTGTTAGCTGATGAGGCTCCAACTTGATACAGAAATTCCAAGCAAATTTAAAATATGTAGTACAAGACCATTCTAGTCTGTGAGTACAACAAATGGGTTCTAGTGATAGATGGCAGAAGCGGTTTGTGAAACATCAGTGTCCATGGAACTCCATTTCCCACGGGAACAGCTGACCAGGTTAATTCCTATCTTCGCGAGGCTACTATCGCTGTAGCATAGGCTCTGGGCCGTCATCACGGTCGCTCCTCTCCGCGCAAGAAATCTGGCCAAGACAATAGCCAGGGACAAACCAGTGAGTACTTTGAATGTACTCGCAAACATTTTGAACACAGGAATAATATAATGATGTGCTAAAGATATTTATGCTCATGACGGCAGTCAAAAAAAAGAGTAGATAAATCCCTGATGCATGTAAGCAGGTTATTTATAAAAATGCAATAACATAGCAGTATTAAAATTATGAAATAAATAACAAATATGCCACAGTCGGGCGTCTGAGCGACACCACATAAAGGGCTTTAAAAGAAATACCACAGTCGGGCGTCTGAGCGACACCACATACATGGCTTTAAAAGAAATGCCACAGTCGGGCGTCTGAGTGACACCACATACAGGGCTTTAAAAGAAATGCCACAGTCGGGCATCTGAGCGACACCACATACAGGGCTTTAAAGAAATGCCACAGTCGGGCGTCTGAGCGACACCACATACAGGGCTTTAAAAGAAATGCCACAGTCGGACGTCTGAGCGACGCCACATACAGGGCTTTAAAAGAAATGCCACAGTCGGGCATCTGAGCAACACCACATAAAGGGCTTTAAAAGAAATACCACAGTCGGGCATCTGAGCGATACCGCATACAGGGCTTTAAAAGAAACAATCATAGTGAATATCCCGGAGGTAGAACCATCCTAGAGATACTCGATGATAACAGTAATATCACGGGTTAGTCAACAATAATAATAATCATAATATTCACAAGTCACAAGTAGTAATTCCCGTTCTGGTTTAACAGTTTCACCTCCGAAGACCGACACTAAGACCGACACTTGACCCATCCCAGACTGTGATCCTTAACCATGGACACGGCTATTCGAATAGGTTTAATCTGTGCAGAGGGTGTACTCTTTACCCACGAGTAACGGATTCCATTAGTCCATCGGGACTAATTCCGTCTACGATCTTTTAAATGAAACGCACTTGACTTGCACACACCAGCTTAACTCACACGTGTCTGGAATCACCCATGACACCTGTCAAGCAAGCTCTAAGTGGGGAGGCTACAAGCTCGATTAGCATGGTATCACAAAATTTATACCGTGCGCAAACTGGGGGAGCTACCCCCTCGGCTTCAACCGAAAACACCCATGCCCCCTGACCGGATGACTGGCTTTAATCCATGGCCGTGGTACCCTCATCCCGGCCCCTCTGTACGATGTGTGCTAGAAAGGGGTTGACAAATTACTGAACCGTACTCTACTTGTTGTAGAGACGAGTGGTAGTACGGAACAAGTATGGGGGTTACTGGAACAAGACTCGATCTACGGTCGACTCAGGAGGTTTATAATCATCCCTGCATGTCATATATAACAACAACATTTCAACCAACAGGATCACCGCTCATTATACCCTACCATGCCATACCGGACATAACCGTCCCGACGGAGACCGGCGACAAACTCATGCCTACCCAAGGCAGAGGTTTTCCCGGGTTCCTGCCGCTATGCATGCAAGGCACATGAGGATGAATATCATCACAAGTGTGTTCATTTCCAACAACATGGAAATCAATAACATGCACCCATGCGTGTGATCATATCACATGAAATAACAAGTTTCTCCAAAGTGAGGTGATGTTATGAACGTGTCATCAAACACACACAAAATGTTATGCCGGGGTTCATAATGCTTGCCTTCAGGTCATGGGAAGGCAGGGTGCATTTCAAACTCTTGAAATACTTCTCCTTTCTTCAGAAATCCTATTTTTGAAAATATAAACGAATTAACACACAAAATAAAAACAGCACAAAAAGTTGTTAAAAAAATTCCAAATAAATCTTAAAATAAACTAGACAGAATTTGAGAGATGTAGGAAAAAGAATCAATTCATTTGGAGTTATATTTTAAAAGATATAGCCAGTCAAACATTTGGTCAAAATCTGTTTAAAAAAACAGAAAAAGAAAAGAAAAACGCTTCGAACCGGCACACGTCGAAGACGTACTTTGCAAATACGTTACCACTTATCCTGCACGTACCGTGCGTGGTCACTGACAGTGGGCCCGCTTGGCCCACCAGTCAGGTTTGACTAGTCCACGCGCGCGTCGCCTCCTCCGGCCGAAACAGAGGCGGAGCTCCGGCGATGCTTGCCGATGAATGACGGCACCGTTCGGAAAACGGAGGCCATCCACGTGCTCAGGGGATCAAGACGGTTACTCCGGTGGTTGATATGGTCTCTGGGGTGGATGGAGTTGCCGGCGGTGAGCTTGGCGGCGGACGGTGGTCGTCGGGCAAAGTAATATTTCCCCCGCAGTGGGTCTCGATCAAAAATGAGCAGGGGGATGGATTTTCGAGGGGGAGAGGGAGTTCCTGGTGAAGAGAGTGGAGAGGGGGAGGCTCTGGTGGTGTCGGAATGATCGGGGCAGTGGCGGCGGCTGCAGTTGCCGGAGACGGGGAAGAAGACCTCCCCGGGTCGATTGGCTGCCACGGGAGAGCTAGTGGAGCATGCTGAGGCTGCTTCGCTAACGGAACGTGCTCGGGGGCCTCCTTATATAGCATAACAAGGTCGGTTTGCGGCGGCCGGGGATAAGTTCGTCGGCGAACCGCCTCCCTGTAGCGTCAGGGCGTCGTGGCGACGACGATAGCTAGCCGACGGGCGAGGGGATAAACTTGCGCTGCTCACAGGGGCAGGTGGCGAGCCGGGGTGGCTTGGGCGGCGCTGGCCTGAGTCAGGGCTGTCGGGCGGCTGTGGCGGCTAGTTCTCGACTTGCCAGGGACGCGGCGAGGCTCTGCTTGGCGCGTTGCGGTGAGTGGGGGGCATGCTGCGCGCAAGGGGACACGGTGTGCCGGCTGCGGTCGGTCATGGGTTGGGGTGAGTGCGGGGCGTGACGCGGCGGCTCGGGTGCCGCTCGTGCAATACGCGCGCTCTGGGCGCATCCAGTGCATGCACGGAAGGTGTTCGACACAATGCCATGGCGTGCTACAGGTCACAGGTGAGGTTGGCAAGCACCAGAACTAGGTTAGAGGTAGAGGGAAACTCCAGGGACAAGGTGGTTTGGTCAAGTGGCCAAGTTCATAATGTAGACTTGAGATTATGCCAAAATAGTCCATGCACTCCAGGTGTTTGTCAAAATGCCAAAGGCACCTAGACTATTCTTGGAGGGGCCAAATCTTCCAGATCAGTGTCTCCTTGGATGCACAAGAGGGTGGTGAGGTTAGTTTGCAAAAAGGAGAAACTTGCTAGTGCAAGTTTTGCAGAACTTCAAATCTGGACAGGATGTGAATGGCATTATTTCATGAACCAAAAATATGCCAATGATTGCATGCTCTTGGACTTAGGGGTTTAGCATGGAGGACTACAAGTAGGAGAAAGAAACAAGGGCCAAAGAGCAAGTAATAATATGGTTGTTGTACAAACCATCATGATGAACCAGAATGGAGATGAGGTTGATTCACTCAAAGTTTTCAAAGAACATCCCTGGATTTTTGCATATAATGGAATCATATGCTCCTACGGACATCTCAAAATTTTGGTGGAAGCTAGAAACAAATATTTGAAAGGGTTGCAGTGCAAAACTACCCACTGGACCAGAGAGGAAAAACATGTGTAGCACTCAAAATATGCAATGAATGAACTATATTATTGCATAAAAGTGATTTAGAGGCATCACATGACATCTCCAAATCTTCGTGGAATTTTTAGTTAAGTTAATCAAATGGTTGTAGTACAAAAAGAGCTCCAAACTTAAAACAAGTCATTTTAAAGAATATAGCTCAGGGTGGAATAATTTATAAATAAACCTACTGATTAGGAAATTGTTTTAATGAGATGGCATAGAAGTTCAATATGTTTGGAAGGATCCACTTGGGAAAACAAAATCCTTAATAATAAAAGAAAAGGTTTTGAAACCGAAATATTCTTGCAGGAAAAATTTTAAACTCTTGGCAAAATTTTAATAACTAAAACCTGGTTAAATTTTTGGGGTGTTACAAATACTAACCCCCTAAAAACAAAAAATCTCGTCCTCGAGATTTGCTAAGGTTTGAGAAAAAAAAGAAAATACTTATACTAGATCGAAAGATCATTTACACAAGTGGTTAAAGGGGCTACAGTGAGAGGGCAATAAGTGGTGAATAACTACAGTGTGGGCACTGGCGTTGTGTGGAGAAATTCCATGTTTCGGACAGCGAGTGATTTCTACGCGGGACGCGGTGAATTTAGAATAAATTCTAAATTCAACGATATGCTGGTCGTACCCGAGAACACAGTGCTCCCTCTGGCTGACAGGTGGGACCAGGGCCCACTGTCAGTCTCTTCTTCTACCTCTGGCTCTCTCTTCTTCCTCTCCCCCGCGCGTTTTTTCCCGGTTTTCTCCACCGGCGACGACTAGCGCGTAGGGCATCTAGGCCGTACTGCGATAGTGCACGGCGTGCTTGCTGCCGGTGCAGCGTGCACTCACGTCGTGGGCCAGTGCGCTGTCGGCACTGCTCGCGGATTCGCCTCCGAACACCGGCGATCTGGCGATGAGCGGCACTGGTGGACTTCGTCCACCGTACACCGATCCCGAGCTATAAAACAACTGCGGTGCTCCTTCTTCATCTTCGCACCTGGCCTCGCTTCTACTCCTCCTCCTCCTACATTACCGTTCACCAGAGCTCGAGACGAGGCTCCAATGGCGGAGACGGTGCCGGACTGGTACATGATCCGGGTGTGTGGAGGGCTGGCGGCAGTGCTGGGGCTCTCGGTGCTCCTGTGCGCGATGATCTATGATGATCGTTGCGATGCTGCCGCCCGGGTGCTGGCTCTCCGCGGTGGTGGTGATCATGAGGATTAGGCGTAATCCCGAGTGTTTTACTGCTAACGATGTGTTGGAGATGGATAGTGTCCGGATGATTATCTTCTAATCTCTCCCTTGGCGGCATGTGGAGTGCTTAGAAGGGTGGTTGGTGAGATGCAACATGGTTGCGTGTATTTCAGGTAGTGTAAGAGTCCGAGTGGTTGTGGGTCTGCTGCCGTGGTGCTGCGTGAAATAAAACGAATAATCCATGCAGCGAGAGGATAAAAGATGCATCAAATTCTGGAAGAAGAAAATCTCATTCCAGGATTTTTCGCGGTTACACAGGTTGCTCATGAAGAAAACCACTCACAAACGTAAAAACTAAATACTCGACTCGTCACACCAATTCGAGGTGCCATGCATAAGTTACCACACAATAGTAAATGATGAAATAACAAATACAGCAGGGACGTCTAAAATGAGAAGGGTAACTGGTCAGGGTCTCGAGGAAAAGTCTCTGGTAGTGGAACGCACTCTTCTTCTATCGGAGGAAGTGGATTGATCAGTCGATGTATGAGTCTCTCCGGATCGGGTCTCAGTGGTCTGCCGATTGCAATCTGAGGGTTTAGATCAGTGAGATTCTGGAGATAATCCATCACTTGTTGATTCAAATGCTCTTGCACGATGATGTACTGGATGAGGTTGGCCAGTACTGGGTCTCTCTCAATTCGCCCACCGGGGAAAGATGTTACTCCCCCGGGCGTTGCACGGCTCGGAAAGTAATAATATCCTCGTTCGCGGGCATAGGGCACTGCGGATCGAAGGCGAGCAATCGCTTCTTTCGAAGCAGCTTCTATGGCTAGGTGTGGGGTTGGCCTAGATTTCCCTACGAAGGAAACTTCCGTTGGATCTTGATTGGAGTCTATGGGAGGGATGTGTACTGCTGCCCAATATTCCGAGGTGGAAAAAGTGAGTCTCGATTTGAACAGCTCGTACTGGGGTGGCTGGGAAGAACCCATGGTACTACAGGTAAAGTCCCACAATATTTTGACAAAGCTACCTGAGGTTGCATCTGGGGTTCTCAGATGAATACTGGGGCTCGGCATGACAGGAAAAAGGTTGTGAGGGTGGTGCACAAGATGTGGGGGTTGCTTGGTAAGATCACAAGGTGGCCTTTAAATAGGAAAGGGGCTGGGTCATTTCACCATGGTGAAAGGTAATAAATTTACCAGCCTAGCTCCAAAGGTCGGGTCAGTGTCAGAGATACACATATCTCATAAAGAGACGTGTTACTGTGGTTGTCGTCGGGGTTGGTTTTGGTAGCTGTGCCCGGAAAATATGCAACTATGCGCTGACAAAATACGCAAGGCTACTATTAAAACAGAGGCATAACGACAGGTTGCGTTTATATACAAGGTCGCACGATTACAAAGCGAGGATACACTGAGACTCGGCACTACTGGTACAGCTTAGTCTACCTCATTTAGGTCTAAATGGGCATGTCTGGTGGATGTCGAGGCTTCTCCATGGGTCTCACTGCCGGGGTTAGTCGGAGATGGTGGAGGAACTGCAGGGTCGGGGTAGCGATGATGACCATCGCAGGGATTGTTGGCCACAATCCCGTTGGAGTGTGCTCCCAAAAGGTGACGAAGCACTTCTGGGGTCATCAAGACACCTTGGCCGCTAGTTGGAGTCGACCTCAGGGTCTCTATCGGGTGTCCAAATAGCACGACGAGGTTGTCGGTGTCGGACTCGGCTTCCCTGCTTGCCGGGGCTCGGCGAACCAGGTCTCCTCGAGCTGCGATCAGATCAATAGTGATTTGATCAAACAATGCCTCTAGCGCACTTACATAGCGCACTAGGTGCAACAACACGGGATCCGTCTCATGGTCTCCGCTGGCAACTTGGGGTGGTCTACCATACCCTTCACGCCTGGGGTAGTAGTAGAACGAGCGACAGTTAACTCTAGGCGACAACTACCGAAGTTGAACTATAGCTTCTCGAGCAGCTAGCTGGATGGCTTGTGGCTCGAAAGAAGTTGTTCTTCCAGTGAACCTGTAGGGGCGTTCTGGAGATAGACCCCTACCGTAGATGTGCATAGTGGCCCAGAATTGACGGCTCTCACCGCTCATGGACCCTTGGTACACAACATATTCTGGAGGCTCTTCTAACACATAGGCACGGCAGGTGAGGTTTGCGAGTATGGTCACAAAACCTCCAAGGTTGGTTGCCGTGGTCTCATTGTGCACTATGGGACCAGGCATTGCTAGGTTGGGGAAGAGGCTGTGCTGGGTTGGGGCTAGCATGCCCTTTTTATAGATAAAGGGAACGGAGTCTTCCTTCGCACGCTTGCGAATGAGACATTTTTGCCATCAGTCATTGGCGTGTGATCGACAGGCTAGACTGATAGGTTGGGCACCGACTGCCAAAAGTGTCGGACTTACTGTGTGGCTATCTTGCACGGGAAGCTTGGCTGGGGTTTGGTTAAGGTCTGGTGGGTTGGTTTGCCTAAGATTTTCGACCTAGCTAAGATAGGATTAGCCAATGCTCAGCCTGGCTCTGATACCAAGTCTATCACGACCGGTTTTTCCGGGTATCAATTTCCAGAAAGAGACCGCCGTGCTCATCAGCCCCAGGATTACTGTTAGCTGATGAGGCTCCAACTTGATACAAAAATTCCAAGCAAATACAAAATATGTAGTACAAGACCATTCTGGTATGTGAGTACAACAAATGGGTTCTAGTGATAGATGGCGGAAGCGGTTTGTGAAACATCAGTGTCCATGGAACTCCATTTCCCATGGGAACAGCTGACCAGGTTAATTCCTATCTTCGCGAGGCTACTATCACTGTAGCATAGGCTCTGGGCCGTCATCACGGTCGCTCCTCTCCGCGCAAGAAATCTGGCCAAGACAATAGCCAGGGACAAACCAGTGAGTACTTTGAATGTACTCGCAAACATTTTGAACACAGGAATAATATAATGATGTGCTAAAGATATTTATGCTCATGACGGCAGTCAAAAAAGAGTAGATAAATCCCTGATGCATGTAAGCAGGTTATTTATAAAAATGCAATAACATAGCAGTATTAAAATTATGAAATAAATAACTAATATGCCACAGTCGGGCGTCTGAGCGACACCACATAAAGGGCTTTAAAAGAAATACCACAGTCGGGCGTCTGAGCGACACCACATACAGGGCTTTAAAATAAATGCCACAGTCGGGCGTCTGAGCGACACCACATACAGGGCTTTAAAAGAAATGCCACAGTCGGGCGTCTGAGCGACACCACATACAGGGCTTTAAAGAAATGCCACAGTCGGGCGTCTGAGCGACACCACATACAGGGCTTTAAAAGAAATGCCACAGTCGGGCGTCTGAGCGACACCACATACAGGGCTTTAAAAGAAATGCCACAGTCGGGCGTCTGAGCGACACCACATAAAGGGCTTTAAAAGAAATGCCACAGTCGGGCGTCTGAGCGATACCACATACAGGGCTTTAAAAGAAACAATCATAGTGAATATCCCAGACGTAGAACCATCCCAGAGATACTCGATGATAACAGTAATATCACGGGTTAGTCAGCAATAATAATAATCATAATATTCACAAGTCACAAGTAGTAATTCCCGTTCTGGTTTAACAGTTTCACCTCCGAAGACCGACACTAAGACCAACACTTGACCCATCCCAGACTGTGATCCTTAACCATGGACACGGCTATTCGAATAGGTTTAATCTCTGCAGAGGGTGTGCTCTTTACCCACGAGTAACGGATTCCATTAGTCCATCGGGACTAATTCCGTCTACGGTCTTTTAAATGAAAACGCACTTGACTTGCACACACCATCTTAACTCCCACGTGTCTGGAATCACCCATGACACCTGTCAAGCAAGCTCTAAGTGGGGAGGCTACAACCTCCATTAGCATGGGATCACAAAATTTATACCGCACACAAAACTGGGGGAGCTACCCCCTCGGCTTCAACCGAAAACACCCATGCCCCCTAACCGGATGAATGGCTTTAATCCATGCCGTGGTACCCTCATCCCGGCCCCTCTGTATGATGTGTGCTAGAAAGGGGTTGACAAATTACTGAACCGTACTCTACTTGTTGTAGAGACGAGTGGTAGTACGGAACAAGTATGGGGGTTATTGGAACAAGACTCGATCTACGGTCGACTCAGGAGGTTTATAATCATCCCTGCATGTCATATATAACAACAACATTTCAACCAACAGGATCACCGCTCATTATACCCTACCATGCCATACTGGACATAACCGTCCCAACGGAGACCGGCGACAAACTCATGCCTACCCAAGGCAGAGGTTTTCCCGGGTTCCTGCCGGTATGCATGCAAGGCACATGAGGATGAATATCATCACAAGTGCGTTCATTTCCAACAGCATGGAAATCAATAACATGCACCCATGCGTATGATCATATCACATGAAATAACAAGTTTCTCCAAAGTGAGGTGATGTTATGAACGTGTCATCGAACACACAAAAAATGTTATGCCGGGGTTCAGAATGCTTGCCTTCAGGTCATGGGAAGGCAGGGTGCATTTCAAACTCTTGAAATACTTCTCCTTTCTTCAGAAATCCTATTTTTGAAAATATAAACGAATTAACACACAAAATAAAAACAACACAAAAAGTTGTTCAAAAAATTCCAAATAAATCTTAAAATAAACTAGACAGAATTTGAGAGATGTAGGAAAAAGAATCAATTCATTTGGAGTTATATTTTAAAAGATATAGCCAGTCAAACATTTGGTCAAAATCTGTTTTAAAAAAAACAGAAAAAGAAAAGAAAAACGCTTCGAACCGGCACACGTCGAAGACGTACTTTGCAAATACGTTACCACTTATCCTGCGTGAACTGTGCGTGGTCACTGACAGTGGGCCCGCCTGGCCCACCGGTCAGGTTTGACTAGTCCACGCGCGCATCGCCTCCTCCGGCCGAAACAGTGGCGGAGCTCCGGCGATGCTCGCCGATGAATGACGGCACCGTTCGAAAAAACGGAGGCCATCCACGTGCTCAGGGGATCAAGACGGTTACTCCGGTGGTTGATATGGTCTCTGGGGTGGACGGAGTTGCCGGCGGTGAGCTTGGCGGCGGACGGTGGTCGTCAGGCAAAGTAATATTTCCCCCACAGTGGGTCTCGATCAAAAATGAGCAGGGGGATGGATTTTCGAGGGGGAGAGGGAGTTCCTGGTGAAGAGAGTGGAGAGGGGGAGGCTCTAGTGGTGCCGGAATGATCGGGGCAGTGGCGGCGGCTCCAGTTGCCGGAGAAGGGGAAGAAGACCTCCTCGGGTCGATTGGCTGCCACGGGAGAGCTAGTGGAGCATGCTGAGGCTGCTTCGCTAATGGAACGTGCTCGGGGGCCTCCTTATATAGCGTAACGAGGTCGGTTTGCGGCGGCCGGGGATAAGTTCATCGGCGAACCGCCTCCCTGTAGCGTCAGGGCGTCGTGGCGTCGACGATAGCTAGCCGACGGGCGAGGGGATAAACTTGTGCTGCTCACAGGGGCAGGTGGCGAGCCGGGGTGGCTTGGGCGGCGCTGGCCTGAGTCAGGGCTGTCGGGCGGCCGTGGCGGCTAGTTCTCGGCTTGCCAGGGACGCGGCGAGGCTCTGCTTGGCGCGTTGCGGTGAGTGGGGGGCATGCTGCGCGCAAGGGGACACGGCGTGCCGGCTGCAGTCGGTCATGAGCTGGGGTGAGTGCGGGGTGTGACCCGGCGGCTCGGGTGCTGATCGTGCAATACACGCGCTCTGGGCACATCCAGTGCATGCACGGAAGGTGTTCGACACAGTGCCGTGGCGTGCTACAGGTCACAGCTGAGGTTGGCAAGCACCAGAACTAGGTTAGAGGTAGAGGGAAACTCCAGGGACAAGGTGGTTTGGTCAGGTGGCCAAGTTCATAATGTAGACTTGAGATCATGCCAAAATAGTCCATGCACTCCAGGTGTTTGTCAAAATGCCAAAGGCACCTAGACTATTCTTGGAGGGGCCAAATCTTCGAGATCAGTGTCTCCTTGGATGCACAAGAGGGTGGTGAGGTTAGTTTGCAAAAAGGAGAAACTTGCTAGTGCAAGTTTTGCAGAACTTCAAATCTGGACAGGATGTGAATGGCTTTATTTCATGAACCAAAAATATGCCAATGGTTGCACGCTCTTGGACTTAGGGGTTTAGCATGGAGGACTACAAGTAGGAGAAAGAATCAAGGGCCAAAAGAGCAAGTAATAATATGGTTGCTGTACAAACCATCATGATGAACCAGAATGGAGATGAGGTTGATTCACTCAAAGTTTTCAAAGAACATCCCTGGATTTTTGCATATAATGGAATCATATTCTCCTACGGACATCCCAAAATTTTGGTGGAAGCTAGAAACAAATATTTGAAAGGGTTGCAGTGCAAAACTACCCACTAGACCAGAGAGGAAAAACATGTGTAGCACTCAAAATATGCAATGAATGAACTATATTATTGCATAAAAGTGATTGAGAGGCATCACATGACATCTCCAAATCTTGGTGGAATTTTTAGTTAAGTTAATCAAATGGTTGTAGTACAAAAAGAGCTCCAAACTTAAAACAAGTCATTTTAAAGAATATAGCTCAGGGTGGAATAATTTTATAAATAAACCTACTCATTAGGAAATTGTTTTAATGAGATGGCATAGAAGTTCAATATGTTTGGAAGGATCCACTTGGGAAAAAAATCCTTAATAATAAAAGAAAAGGTTTTGAAACCAACAGAAATATTCTTGCAGGCAAAATTTTAAACTCTTGGCAAAATTTTAATAACTAAAACCTGGTTAAATTTTTGGGGTGTTACAGAACGGGAATATCTTAAGGATATATAAATAGTGAGACTTCTCATCTTTAGTAAATAGGGTGGCTATATCATTCAACTTGGTAAGATGTGCCACAACAGTTTCAGATTCAAGGCCATAAAAAGGATCAGATTCAACTAAAGTAATAATCTCAGGATCAACAGAGAATTCATAATCCTTATCAGTTACACAGATAGGTGAAGTAGCAAAAGCAGGATCGGGTTTCATTCTAGCATTAAGAGACTGCTGCTTCCATTTAGCTAATAATTTCTTAAGATCATTTCTATCATTGCAAGCTAACATTTCCCTAGCTGCTTCCTCATTCATAACATAACCCTTAGGAACAACAGGTAATACATAATCATTGGGGGAACCTTCATCATCACTATCATCAATAATAGGTTCTTCAGTAATATCATTCCCCCTAACTCTAGCAAGTTGTTCATCAAGAAATTCACCTAATGGCAAAGTAGTATCACGCACAGAAGTAGTTTCATCATGCATAGCAGAAGTGGCATCATCAATAACATGCGATATATCAGAATTCATAGCAGGAGTAGGTTTAGGTGTCGCAAGCCTACTAATAACGGAAGGAGAATCTAGTGCAAAGCTAGATGGCAGTTCCTAACCTCCCCTCGTAGTTGAGGGCAAAATCTTGGTTTTAGCATCTTTCAAGTTCTTCATAGTGATCAACAGATATAAATCCCAAGTGACTCAGAGAATAGAGCTATGCTCCCTGGCAATGGCTGATAACCCACAAGTGTAGGGGATCGCAACAGCTTTCGAGGGTAAAGTATTCTACCCAAATTTATTGATTCGACACAAGGGGAGCCAAAGAATATTCTTGAGTATTAGCAGTTGAGTTGTCAATTCAACCACACCGGGATAACTTAGTATCTGCAGCAAAGTGTTTAGTAGCAAAAGTGGTATGATAATAATAGTAATGGTAGCAAAAGTAAAGATAAATGTTTTTGGGGTTTTGTAGTAGTTGTAACAGTAGCAACGGAAAAGTAAATAAGCGAAGAACAATATGTGAAAAGCTCGTAGGCAATGGATCAATGATGGATAATTATGTCGGATGCGATTCCTCATGCAATAGTTATAACATAGGGTGATATAGAACTAGCTCCATTTCATCAATGTAATGTAGGCATGTATTCCGTAAATAGTCATACGTGCTTATGGAAAAGAACTTGTATGACATCTTTTGTCCTACCCTCCCGTGGAAGCGGGGTCCTAGCGGAAACTAAGGGATATTAAGGCCTCCTTTTAATAGAGAACTGGAACAAAGCATTAGCACATAGTGAATACATGAAGTCCTCAAACTACGGTCATCACCGACAAGTATCCCGATTATTGTCACTTCGGGGTTGTCGGATCATAACACATAATAGGTGACTATAGACTTGCAAGATAGGATCAAGAACAGACATATATTCATGAAAACATAATAGGTTCAGATCTGAAATCATGGCACTCGGGCCCTAGTGACAAGCATTAAGCATAGCAAAGTCATAGCAACATCAATCTCAGAACATAGTGGATACTAGGGATCAAACCCTAACAAAACTAACTTGATTACATGGTAAATCTCATCCAACCCATCACCGTCCAGCAAGCCTATGATGGAATTACTCACGCACGGTGGTGAGCATCATGAAATTGGTGATGGAGGATGGTTGATGATGACGACAGCGACGAATCCCCCTCTCCGGAGCCCCGAACGGACTCCAGATCAGCCCTCCCGAGAGAGATTAGAGCTTGGCGGTGGCTCCGTGTCGTAAAATGCGATGAAAATTTCTCCTTGATTTTTTTCTCCCCGAACGTGAATATATGGAGTTGGAGTTGACGTCGGTGGAGGTCCAGGGGGGCCACGAGATAGGAGGCCGTGCCCTACAGGGGGGCGCGCCCCCTGTCTCATGGACAGGCCCTGGGCCCCCTGGCATTAATTCTTTCGCCATTTTTTTATTAATTCCAAAAAGTGCCTCCATGGATTTTCAGGACATTCCGAGAACTTTTCTTTTCTACACATAAAACAACAGCATGATAGTTCTGCTGAAAACAGCGTCAGTCCGGGTTAGTTTCATTCAAATCATGCAAGTTAGAGTCCAAAACAAGGGCAAAAGTGTTTGGAAAAGTAGATACGTTGGATACGTATCATTCACCGCCTCCGTGACTTCACGCTTCGGCCACTCTCCCTCCTTCTCCTTCTCCTCGGTTGCTTGTGGCTCCCTCCTAGCTTCTTCACGATCATGTCCTTGGTACCTAAGAATGCACAATGAAACTCGAAGAGGAAAGAGTTCACCTCGGTCTCGATGGTGCACGCACGTGCTCTTGTCATTGGTCCTCGAGGGGCTTGATGAGTTGAAGTGGAGTCCATGGGGATGACGTAAGGATGCTCCGCATCATCTCCCCTCCCTTGGGAGAGATCCGTCCATGGATCGTGATCTTCATCACCATGGGAAAGAGAGGGCGTCACCGTGTAGAAGTGGACAACCACCAAGTACTCATCATCGTCAAGCTTGAAATGGGCACTCTCCAATGTTGCACCGTCTCGTGATTCCTTCAAAAGGAGCAAGTAGAACAAACACTTGGAAAAACAAATGCGGTTAGCGTTAGAGCAACACCAAGCATTCAAGAGGTGATTCACCAAACAAGTGTCATCATCAAGCATATCATATGGTGTGACATGGGAGGGTGGCATGGCATGTAAGCACATAACTTGAGCACATGGAAAAGCATCATGGAAACAAGCATGCAAAGGTGAGGTAAATACGCTAAAACGGTAGACAAGAGAACAAGCATCAACCTCAAGAACATAGCAAGCATGCATAAGATCCTCAATGAACAGTCTATGGTAGGCATAAGAGTCATTCACAACACCAAATGAAAGGCAATGTCTAAACACATGGGTCAAGTGCAAGACAACACAAGCATAATGTGCGTATGGTGTAGTGAAAATCGAGTGGCACTCAACACAATAGAAAGAGCAATTGTTCATCATGTGTGAGGCAATCAAATCAATCATGTGACAAGCAATGGGACATGGCATATGTGAAGGAATGCCATTGTTGCAACCAAACATATGATAGGAGCAAGTAATCCAAGAAGTGGATGCAACATGAGAAAGCATAGAAATCAAGTCATGCAAACTAGTCGAGCGAAGATGGAACACACTAGAGGAAATCGTGGCAATCATGTCATGCGAGCAAAGAGTAGGCATAGGCAATGCACATGGCATATCGCAAGCATGATCACAAAGCAAGATCATAGTATCATCATAGGAATGTGGCATAAATGGAACATCGCAATAACAAGCAATATCTCCACTAAGCTTGCAAATACACATAGAAGTAGTAGAATCAATCATCACGTGTAATGCAAAGCATGGGTCACAAATGCATGGCAAAGGCATAGGAATGAGCATATCATGCAAAGTGAACATGGAAAGATGGGCATATAATATGTAATGGACAATAACCCATAGCCAAGTGAGAGCTATGTAGAAGAAATGCACGAAGTCTTTGCAAGAAGAGAGCGGTGGGAAAGACAATCCATGGGATCCCAAGTCATCATTGCTCTCTAGAGCTCGTTTTGTCAACTCGTGGGATTGCGAGGTTGACAAGTATTCATGTGTACCTACACAAAAGAGACACAAACCAAAGAAATTGTGTTCGTGGTAAATGTACACATCATCCATCATGATGTGTATGTGCATGTGTGAGTTAGAACAAGATAAGCATCGCTCAAAGGAATTTGATGCATGGTATAACAACATGGCATCCATCATGAAAGAATAGTTGTTATGTATAACATGACTGGGATGCAAATCTAGCATACAAGTATATGGAACATCAATAGCATTTTCATTCACGGGGAGCATATGGTGCACACAAGTAGTGGGATCATGCAATGGATAAGATGAGTCAAAATCTCCTAAAAAGTATGAGGAAACTATGGGGGTCTCCTCATGGGCATTCATGAAACATCACATCGAGAATATTGACAACATCCAAAACAATGCATATTCGAAGCTAGCACTACAAAAAAAAGACACATCCGTGACATTTTGGGCCGAACGAATTTTTTTTCTGTCATACGTATGACACTTCTATGACGATAATTGTGAAAAAACCCGGTATCATCATAGATGTGATGGGCTCCTACTTCCATGACAAAAAATCATGACAGAAAATGGGCTTTTGGTCCTGGGCGGGCCAGAGACGCAGCTGCATGACATTCTTTGGGTCGTCCATGACGGAAAAAACCATGGTAGAAGCGAGGGCGAGGAAAATTTCGGGGAGTTCCCGATTATGGTGGGAGGTCGGGGGCCGAGCGATGCGCGTTTCTCTCGTACATGTATGCGCGTGTGTGCGAGGCGTTGGCTCTAACTGAACCCTAGCGAGGCATTGGGCTCTAACTGAACTCGAGCGATTGCACTGGAGGCTACGCATTACTGAACCCGAGCGATCGATCGATGGCTGTTAACTGAACCCGATCAAGCGATTCCTTCGCTACTGCTGCTAACTGAAGCCGATCGATGCTGCCTCTGTGGATGAACAGTGAGCGTTGCGGGGGGAGGGGTGGATGAATAGTGAGCGGTGGCATTGCCTCTGGATGAACAAGACCCCGTGGTGTGGAGGGCTGGATGAAAAGTAGATGGTGGAGGGGTGCCCGTGGAGGGGTGGTTGAATAGTAGCTGGTGGAGTAGCGCACGATGGAGGCTGGATGAACAGGAGCCCATGGAGGCTGGAGGAGGTCGACGGTAGCCTGTGGAGGCTGGAGGAGGTCGACGGTGGAGATGAACAGTATCCCATGGAGTCCTGTTTTGCGGTACGCCACACCCCTCCCGATGAACAGGACCGCCATTTCGACCGTAGCACTCCAACACAAGTCCGTTTCGTCCGTTTTGCGGTACGCCACACCCCTCCCGATCAACAGGACCCCCGTTTCGACCATAGGAGGTCCGTTTCGTCCATTTTGTGGTACGCCACACCCCTCCCGATCAACAGGACCCCCGTTTCGACCGTAGGATGTCCATTTCCTCCGTTTTGCAGTACGCCAGACCCCTCCCGATCAACAGGACCCCCGTTTCGAATGTGGCCGGTCGAACACAAGGTCGTTTCCTCCGTTCTGCGGTACGCCAGGCATCGTTTCCATCGCCTGTTCCGTCCAAGCCCCCCCCCCCCCCGATGAACACGACCACGCATTCCATTCTGACCCAGCCGGTTGGCTCCACATGAACATGACGACGACGTTGTTTCTCCATTCCGACCCAGCCATGTACACGAGCCCTAGCCGTACGTATACACGAGTAGGCGTTCGAGACCCCGCTCGTATGTACACATGCATGGCCATATTTTCTTTCTTGCACCCTGGCCGTCGTATGTACGTGTACATGCTATGTCCGTGCCTCTACTACGACACGTGCGCGCCTCTACAACGATCAGTATGTACGTACACGTTCGCGACCAGAATGACAACGCTACGTATGCTTCGACCAAGTGGGTCCCGATTGTCAGGCACTTCCTTGCCTGCGAAGATGTAGCTGGTGGGTCCCAGCAGTCAGGGGGGCGAATCGTTTTGTTTTCTTGCCTGAACGCACTTCCTTGCATGCGAAGATGTAGCTGGTGGGTCCCAGCAGTCAGGGGGGCGAATCAATTTTTTTTTGCTCGGATGCACTTCCTTGCGTGCGAAGGTGTAGTTGGTGGGTCCCAGCAGTCAGGGGGCAAACATTTTTTTCGTGAAATACGGTGGCCCGTCCGGTGGGTCCCCGCTATCAGGTGGAGGAATAATTATTTTGCGCATAATAAGGAGGCACTTCCTTGCTGCGGTCGTGGACCCAGCTGTCAGCCTCTCCATGTACTGTCCACGTCTGATGGAAGCCGTTACTTGACCATGTTGACCACTCCGTGCCAACAGCACTAGGGCGGTGGACGACGGCGAGGCCTAGGAAGGGAACAACGCGGAGCTAGGGAAGACGCGACAGTGGATGCCCACGCATAGAGAAGTATAAGGGTTCACTGGTTCGCTGCGGTGTGAGGCTGCCGTCGCCGCAGAATAACAGGGGGTGTGGGTGAGTAGAGGGATGGCCTGGCCAGCGGTGGGAGTAGTAGGGGGCGGTGAGGCCTCCGCCGCATCGCAACCGGCCACGGGAGGCAGGAGCACGAGGTACGACCGGCGCTGGTTTGGGCGGCTGGAGCAAGAAGACCAGAGGTTGAAGAAGCACTACGGCCGTTGGATGGACATCGCACAGTCACTAGAGCTAGAATCGTGCATATTGACTAAGTTGACAAAGCCCTCTGTCCCCGTCAACTTAGTAGGCCCACAAGTCAGCCTGCGACTATACTGGGTCTCAGCTAACAGGAGGAGTATTCATTTTTTTGTATAATAAGGAGGCACTTCCTTGCGTGCGAAGATATAACTGGTGGGTCCGAGCTGTCAGCGGCGGTAACTTTTTTTCGTGAAATACAGAGGCCCTTTCGGCGGGTCCCTGATGTCAGGTGGAGGAATCATTATTTTACGCGTAATAAGGAGACATTTCCTTGCATGCGGTCGTGGACCCAGATGTCGGCCTCTCCACGTACAATCCACTTCAGATGCATGTCGGTTGTTGACCACGTTGACCATGCCGCGCCGAGAGCACCAGGGCGGTTGATGACGGCGAGGCCTAGGAAGGGAACGACACAGAGGCAGGGAAGACTCGGCAGTTGTTTCCCACGTGGAGGGGAGTACGACTATACGAGGGTTTATTGGTTCGTCTGCCGTCGCTGGAGAATAACAGCAGGTGTGGGTGAGTAGAGGGATGGCTAGGCCAGCGATGGGAGTACGGTGGGGCGGTGAGGCCTGCATGGCAGCACAACCAGACGCGGGTAGGAGGGAGCAGGCAGTCCCGCCGGCGCTTGTTTGAGCGGCTGGAGCAGGAAGAGCAGAGATTGAAGAAGCACGACGGCCATTGGATGGACATCCAACAGTCACTGCTTGTGCGTCAACCTTTTTTTTAGGAAAGCCTCAAATCTTTGGAAAACAACATACAGCACATCTGCCATTATTTCTAATAATTTACAGCCCATTTGCTAATTCTTAAGGTTTTTTTTGGAGCCCATATTCTTTTTGTTAGCATTACATCCCATATTGTGGCCACGGTTAAAAAAATATACGAATTTTTGCATATTTCGGTGCGGTCTGGACTAATTTTAATCCCGAAATTTCGACTCACATTCAAACTGATTTTAAAAATAAATGTATATTAATATAAAATCCAACAAATTCTCCATGCATAAAAATTAATGTAATTTAAAATCTCGAAATGAAAAAAAAGATATTTGAAACTAATTGTCGGTTTGATGTGTTTTAATAATGTACAACCCATTTCTCATTACTGATAGGCCATTTTCTCAGCCAGCCGAATGAAGCTCTCCTCGTCTTGAAAGATTTGCAGCCCAACAGGCCTGACAAAGTGACTTACTTGGCAAATAAAAAAAAACTGGGTTCTGGCCGTGGACCCAGCTGTAGCCGTGGACCCAACTGTCAGCCTCTCCATGTATAGTACTCTTCCGATGGAAATCGGTCGTTGACCACAGTGACCATGTCGCGCCGAGAGCACCAAGGCGGTGGACGACGGCGAGGCCTAGGAAGGGGATGACGTGGAGCCGGGGAAGACGCGGCAGTGGATGCCCACGCGGAGAGGAGTACGAGGGTTCACTGGTTCGGCTGCGGCGTGAGGCTGTCGTCGCCGCAGAATAACATGGGGGTGTGGGTGAGTAGAGGGATGCCCTGGGCCAGCGATGGGAGTAGTAGGGGGCGGTGAGGCCTCCGCGGCATCAGAGCCGACCACGAGAGGCAGGAGCACGCGGCACGACCGGTGCTGCTTTGGGCAGCTGGAGCAAGAAGACCAGAGGTTGAAGAAGCACTATGGCCATTGGATGGAGATCGTACGGTCACTGGAGCTAGAATCGTTCATATTGACTAAGTTGACAAAGCCCTCCATCCTCATCAACTTAGTAGGCCCACAAGTCAGCCACCCACTATGGTGGGTCCCAGCTAGCAGAGGGGTATTCATTTTTTTGTACGTAATAAGGAGGCACTTCCTTGCGTGTGAAGATATAGCTAGTGGGTCCGACCTGTCAGCGGGGGGAATGTTTTTTTGTGAAATACATAAGCCCTTCCCACGTACAGTCCACGTACAATGCGTAATAAGGAGGAACTTTCCTTGCGTGCGACCATGGACCTCGTCGGTCCCAGCCATCAGGCTCTCCATGTACAGTCCTCTTCCGATGACTCTCGAATGTTGACCACGCCACGCCGAGTGCACCGAGGCGGTGGACGACGGCGAGGCCCCAGACTGGAATGACCTGGAGATGGGGAAGACGCGGCAGTGGAGTCGCAGACGGAGAGGAGTGGGAAACTTGACTGGTTCGGGTGTGGGGTGGGCCTACACTCAGCAGAGAATAACAGGAGGTGCGGAGTGGAGGGATGGCCTGGCTGTCGGCGGGGTAGCGTTTCGCTGAGGAGCGCAAAACAACGCCGCTGGATGCCGAAGGCTGGAGCAGGCGGTTCCGGCAGTGCTGGGGGAAGAAGACGAGAGATTGAAGAAGAATGCCGGCCGTTGGATGTAAATCCAACGCCTTCTTAGGCTTCGACCTACTGGCCCACATGTCAGCCAATCCATTTGTTTTTTAGTCCATTTGGTGAGCTGGGTGAAACAATGATGTAGCATCTATGCAGCCCGTTTAAATCCCATTTGCATTTTTCTCGAAATCCGTGGACTTGCTAGGCTGGGTGAAAATATCATGTTGGGCTAGACGGAGAAATGTTATAAAAACAGAAACACATGATTGCACGTCTATTACTGCATTGGTCAGTAAAATCTTTGCAAGCTTATGTACGCAATCACTAGGAGTTAACTTGCCAAGTTATATATAAAAAATTATTATTATTATTTTGTAAGAACTTTCAACTTATGAAATAAAATATCATTTTAATTTGATGAGTTAATAGTATGTGGGGTATTATTATTTTTTAGGCTAGACGTGGGACAGTGAGTTGGTTCTAGGGGAAAGTACTGAGAGAAAACTTAGTTTACATCGAAAAAGAAAGTGGTAGAAAATTGAGAGACCTGCTGGGTCCACCTAAGGAGGGGAATATGTTGGGAGGAAGGAGATTCAAAGCACGGCAGCCGAGTGAACTAGTTTTTTTTAACGGACAAGTGAACTAGTTACATACATAAGCAAATAGCCACTAAAAAAGCAATCAGGTTAATGGGTTCTTAAAAGAAATATTTCAGACAAAACAGATAATACCGACACATAGGCTAATGCATGAAACACTCAGATTATAAAGGTGCTTATAAACAGATAAAGTACAACATCTAGACCTTCCTGGCACGATTGATCATGACGCTGCGGCTGTCCGTGTACTCATCGGTCACGGGAAGCAGACACGCCCTCATGTCCAAGATCTGCCTGTACACGTCATAGCATGTGTATGCGTCCTTGGCCGTGTAGGTTATGTAGGTAAGATTCAGAGGTACCTCCCACGTGTTCAGGTCGTCTTATTTCATGTTGGCATATCAGGGGTTGATGTTGGTCTCAGCGAGGTCAATCACGGAGTCCTTCTCCTGCCCATTGCTGATGATCTTGTATTGCTTCTGGATGTCGACAAGCTTGTTGCACCAGATGGACGAATTGTCGCATTCTTCCTTCTCTCCACTATAGCGAAGGTGCAGTCGGCGTTGCTGATGAAACGGGCGAATGCTCCAGAACCTGGTGCAGCCATAGGACTGAGGCGAGGCAGAGCTTCACCGAGTCCGTATCGTTGGTGTACATCACATTCAACTTGGTGCAGCCATATGACTGAACGGCGAACTCAAAGGGGAACTCCTTGCTGAAGTCCACATCCAGCAGGCTCACCCCTCGGATCGCCATTGGAGTCTCTTCGAGTGAACGAGTGTGTAGGCGGCGACAACAGTTCGTTTTTCAGCTCTTGGGGAACTGGATTCAACAGTAAGCTGAGTGTGTACAGGAGACAATAGTTACTACCCCTCCCTCGTCCGCTGCACGCCCGGCAGAAGATGCACCCTCGGCGCATTCAAATGCCTCCATTAAGAAACCTACTCCGGCCACACGTCGATTCATGAGCGGGTCTGTATTGGTACTGTAATAACATGAGTTAGTGGTCACTTTACTTAAACTTAATTAGCTTTAATATAAATTTATACTTAAAACAAGCAATGCATTGGCTTGTTCTATTAGTGCCACAGGGTCAACATGCACAACAATTAGAATTATTATTCTTAGGACGCACACGATCAACACATTTGTCGCACTTTCACAAAGATAATACTACCAAGTTTGAACTGTTTGTTATGGTTGTTGTCCTCTGCATCATCATGCCGTGTTTCCCAGCTTGCAAGATTCAGAATCAACAAATAAGATCCAAATAATAAGTACAACAAAGATGCCTACACATCTCATTGATTCCCAGCTTGCAAGATTCAGAACCAACAAATAAGATCCAAATAATAAGTACAACAAAGATGCCTACACATCTCATTGATTCCCAGCTTGCAAGATTCAGAACCAACAAATAAGATTCAAATAATAAGTACAACAAAGATGCCTACACATCTCATTGATTCCCAGCTTGCAAGATTCAGAACCAACCCATTAGAGCCTTTTGATAAAGTGAATATCGGGATTAAATCCATCTTGGCTAGCCATGTCATACAATCGAAGAACTTGGCGAATGCTCTTGACCGTCACAACATCTGTAGTTGAGTATTCCTGTTTGCACATCACAAACAAGGAGACAGGAGAGCATGATTTCACTTTAATAGCGGCCTCCTTGAACTCAACCTCCAGCTCTACTTGGATGAGGTCTGCCTGGAGTTCCATGATTCAATTCATGCGCCTTTTTCTGCAGTTCACCTGAAATGAAGCAAAGATTGCATCATTCAGCTAGCAAGAAGTACTTGCTCTTGTGAGCTGGCAGGTTCTTCTTTAGTAGTTGCACTAAAATTGAGGAACATTAAGGTTGGCTGTCCGGCTCATGTAAGGTGCAACTATAATTTTCTTATCCTTTTGTGCAGTTCCACTAAAATAAAGTGCCATTGTGGTGACAGTGACGGCTCCATCTTGCAAAGGCTAATAAAATGTTGCACGAGATTACCAGCAGAACTTGACGGAGATTTTGGAAACTCCAATCACCATTTTGTGCAGTTCCACCAAAATTGAGAGATGTTGCCCACGTGACATTTTAGTTGAACTGCACAAGACACTCATTCCAAAAAAGTGTTTTGTGCAGTTCACCAAAAGGTCACAATAGCAACAAGGTGAAATGGATATCCCTATCTGCACAAAAAGATAGAAAGTAAACAGTTGCTGGTCAATAAGAATATACGAAACATATACAAAATGAAAAGAAGCATCTTAATTATGTTCATGGCAATCACGCAAGGACAGTAGAAATTTTAAAACGTCAGCAATGCTTCATGTTACCATAAGCATTACGATCAACAATGAGATTCCTCAAATATGGGATTACTTTAATGGTGGCATTGCTTGTTTACCAGACACAGTAAATCAACAGCAGCTAAAGAGTTGGTTTAAGGGCATGGGACCATGGGGACACCAGGACACTCAGCAGCGTAAAGGAGCAACTTACTTATCATACTGGGGAAAACAGCAGGAGTGCCATTTGTAACACAGTTTAATTGCATCTTATCATTAGAGGCATTAGATTAACAATAACACTGGTTAGACATGTCCCTAAGGTAATAGTGTGATCGCTTCATTTTACATGCGCCCTTACATTAACAACATCAAAAGGTTGGTATAAGAACATGCGACAGTGGACGCATCAGCACAATGTACCTACAAGGAGGCATAAAGTGGTGATGCCGAGTTTGTTCATGCTATGTGAGGGCAGCAAATCTAATCCTGGAGACCTTGTACTATGTGAGGGCAGAAAATCTAATCCTGGAGACCTTTTACTATGTGAGGGCAGCAAATCTAATCCTGGAGACCTTTTACTATGTGAGGGCAGCAAATCTAATCCTAGAGACCTTTTACTATGTGAGGGCAGCAAATCTAATCCTGAGACCTTTTACTATGTGAGGGCAGCAAATCTAATCCTGAGACCTTTTACTATGTGAGGGAAGCAAATCTAATCATGGAGACCTTTTACTATGTGATGGCAGCAAATCTAATCCTGGACATACTCTGTTGACTTGTCCACCAGCCGCCACTTTCTATCCTTTTTTCAACCAATAATAGATCTGTTCCTTATCCAGTTTGTACTGCGTTTTCTCATTATTTCCCTTTTGAACCAAGAGACCGGTGGGGGATTCCGGTCTCTACTACTTTCACCATATTATTTCCTCTATGAATCAAGTCCTAGATTCATGCTACAACTTTTCCCCCTCTTCATTGTTTGAACAAAGCCCTAGATTCGAATGCATGAAGTAGCTTTACCTCTAATAATACTAAAAATTTAGGTGGCTTTGGAAGAGCTGATGGGAGTAGAAAAAGATGCACATGCAGACACGTGGGGAGCTGGGGTAGTAGAGCAAGGCCGCTTTCGAAGAACTTATACCTGAGGGTCGCTGGGATGTCGGCGGCAGCAGGTCGGATCTGTGGACAACACGGCAGGGAGGAAGAAGGGTCGGAGGACCTGCCGAGCCGGCGCTATGTCAGAGAGAACGACACAGGCAGAGGATCAGGCCCCTCCGGCAGCTGTGGGCTTCCTCCCTCGGCGGCGATGACCATGTGAACGATGCACCTTTTAGTCCTCTACACACACCAGCCGAAGGGATCCGGCCGGATCTATGACCAGCGGTGAGCAGAGAGAAAATGTCGCTACCGCTGTCTTGTTTATATCTGGAGAGGATGAGAGAATGAAGAGAGCAACCCTAGTAAAGCAAGCGCTCAGGCCCCTGCGTCCATATATAGTGGAGTGATTATCTTTTTTCTCTCCACAACAAGCGTTTCAATTTGTGTACGTGGCATTAAAGAAAAGAAACTCTCTATTTAAGGTGACTACTGTACGACTCCTACTTACTACTAGTAGTACTACAGTATTGTTCACTTGTGCTCCCCGCCCCTCCATTCATTGAACAACCCCACGGGTGAATAAACATACAATTAGTATTGTATTTATATATAACGAACAAGCTCGAACTATTTTCGCGTAGTTAAAAGTTGAGGGCGGGGCTTTTCTCGGGCAGTACGCGCGGCGGTTTTTGGGTAGGCGGTTTGACAAAGAGGCGCGGAGGGTGAGCGAGTGGGGCTGTGCGATTTGACGACGCGTTGTTGGAAATATGCCCTAGAGGCAATAATAAAAGCATTATTATTATATTTCCTTGTTCAGGATAATTGTCTTTTATTCATGCTATAATTGTATTATCCGGAAATCGTAATACACGTGTGAATACATAGACCATAACATGTCCCTAGTGAGCCTCTAGTTGACTAGCTCGTTGGTCAACAGATAGTCATGGTTTCCTGACTATGGACATTAGATGTCATTGACAATGGGATCACATCATTAGGAGAATGATGTGATGGACAAGACCCAATCCTAAGCATAGCACAAGATCGTGTAGTTCGTTTTGCTAGAGCTTTTTCAATGTCAAGTATCTCTTCCTTAGACCATGAGATCGTGTAACTCCCGGATACCGTAAGAGTGCTTTGGGTGTACCAAATGTCACAACGTAACTGGGTGACTATAAAGGTGCTCTACAGGTATCTCCGAAAGTGTCTGTTGGGTTGACACGGATCGAGACTGGGATTTGTCACTCCGTATGACGGAGAGGTATCTCTGGGCCCACTCGGTAATGCATCATCATAATGAGCTCAAAGTGACCAAGTGTTTGGTCACAGGATCGTGCATTACGGTACGAGTAAAGTGACTTGCCGGTAACAAGACTGAACGAGGTATTGGGATACCGACGATCGAGTCTTGGGCATGTAACGTACCGATTGACAAAGGGAATTGTATACGGGGTTTGATCGAATCCTCGACATCGTGGTTCATCCGATGACATCATCGAGGAGCATGTGGGATCCAACATGGGTATCCAGATCCCGCTGTTGGTTATTGCCCGAGAACCGTCTCGGTCATGTCTACGTGTCTCCCGAACCCGTAGGGTCTACACACTTAAGGTTCGGTGACGCTAGGGTTGTATGAATATGAGTATGCAGCATACCGAATGTTGTTTGGAGTCCTGGATGAGATCCCGGACGTCACTAGGAGTTCCGTAATGGTCCGGAGGTAAAGATTTATATATAGGAAGTCTTATTTTGGTCACCGGAAAAGTTTCACACTTTATCGGTATTGTACCGGGAGTGCCGAAAGGGGTCCGGGGGTCCATCGGGGGGGGGGGGGTCCACCTGCCCCGGGGGGCCACATGGGCTGTAGGGGGTGCGCCTTGGCCTATATGGGCCAAGGGCACCAGCCCCAAGAGGCCCATGCGCCAAGAAGACTTGGAGAGGGGAGAGTCCAAAGAGGGGAAGGCACCTCCGAGGTGCCTTGGGGAGGATGGACTCCTCCCCCCTCTTGGCCGCACCCCTTCCTTGGAGGAAGGGGCAAGGCTGCGCCCTCCCCCCTCTCATGCGCCTATATAAAGGGAGGGGAGGGAGGGGTGGACGCACCCATAAGCCCTGGCGCCTCCCTCCTCACTGCAACACCTCCTCCTCCTTCCGTAGTTGCTTAGCGAAGCCCTGCCGAAGTTCTGCTGCATCCACCACCACGCCGTCGTGCTGCTGGATCTTCATCAACCTCTCCTTCCCCCTTGCTGGATCAAGAAGGAGGAGACGTCATCCGCTCCGTACGTGTGTTGAATGCGGAGGTGCTATCCGTTCGGCACTAGGTCATCGGTGATCTGAATCACGGCGAGTACGACTCCATCAACCCCGTTCCATTGAATGCTTCCGCACGCGATCTACAAGTGGTATGTAGATGCAATCACTCTCCCATGACTCGTTGCTAGATGAACTCATAGATGGATCTTGGTGAAACCGTAGGAAAAATTTTAATTTTCTGCAACGTTCCCCAACAGTGGCATCATGAGCTAGGTCTATGCGTAGTTCTCTATTGCACGAGTAGAACACAATTTTGTTGTGGGCGTAGATCTTGTCAACTTGCTTGCCACTACTAGTCTTATCTTGCTTCAGCGGTATTGTGGGATGAAGCGGCCCGGACCAACCTTACACGTACGCTTACGTGAGACCGGTTCCACCGACTGACATGCACTAGTTGCATAAGGTGGCTGGCGGGTGTCTGTCTCTCCCACTTTAGTTGGAGCAGTTTCGATGAAAAGGGTCCTTATGAAGGGTAAATAGAAGTTGACAAAATCACGTTGTGGTTATTCGTAGGTAAGAAAACGTTCTTGCTAGAACCCAATTGCAGCCACGTAAAAGATGCAACAACAATTAGAGGACGTCTAACTTGTTTTTGCAGCAATTGTCATGTGATGTGATATGGCCAGAAGTTGTGATGAATGATGAATGATATATTGTGATGTATGAGATCATGTTCTTGTAATAGGAATCACGACTTGCATGTCGATGAGTATGACAACCGGCAGGAGCCATAGGAGTTGTCTTTATTTTTTGTATGACCTGCGTGTCATTGAAGAACGCCATGTAAACTACTTTACTTTATTGCTAAACGCGTTAGTCATAGAAGTAGAAGTAGTCGTTGGCGTGACAACTTCATGAAGACACGATGATGGAGATCATGATGATGGAGATCATGGTGTCATGCCGGTGACAAGATGATCATGGAGCCCCGAAGATGAAGATCAAAGGAGCTATATGATATTGGCCATATCATGTCACTACTTTATATAATTGCATGTGATGTTTATTATGTTTTATGCATCTTGTTTACTTAGAACGACGGTAGTAAATAAGATGATCCCTTACAACAATTTCAAGAAGTGTTCTCCCCTAACTGTGCACCGTTGCTAAAGTTCGTCGTTTCGAAGCACCACGTGATGATCGGGTGTGATAGATCCTTACGTTCACATACAACGGGTGTAAGACAGTTTTACACATGCAAAACACTTAGGGTTAACTTGACGAGCCTAGCATGTACAGACATGGCCTCGGAACACGGAGACCGAAAGGTCGAACACGAGTCGTATGGAAGATACGATCAACATGAGAATGTTCACCGACGATGACTAGTCCGTCTCACGTGATGATCGGACACGGCCTAGTCGACTCGGATCGTGTAACACTTAGATGACTAAGGGGATGTCAAATCTGAGTGGGAGTTCATTAAATAATTTGATTAGATGAACTTAATTATCATGAACTTAGTCTAAAATCTTTGCAAAATATGTCTTGTAGATCAAATGGCCAACGCTCATGTCAACATGAACTTCAACGTGTTCCTAGAGAAAACCAAGCTGAAAGATGATGCCAGCAACTATACAGACTGGGTCCAGAACCTTAGGATCATCCTCATAGCTGCCAAGAAAGCATATGTCCTTGAAGCACCGTTAGGTGACCCACCTGCTCTCCCGGCACTGCAAGACGATTTGAACGTTTGGCAGACACGTACTGATGATTACTCCCTCATTCAGTGCGGCATGCTTTACAACTTAGAACTGGGGCTCCAAAAGCGTTTTGAGCATCACGGAGCATATGAGATGTTCGAGGAGCTGAAACTAGTTTTCCAAGCTCACGCCCGGGTCGAGAGATATGACATCTCCGACAAGTTCTATAGTTGTAAGATGGAGGAAAATAGTTCTGTCAGTGAGCACATACTCAAGATGTCTGGGTTGCACAACCGTATGACCCAGCTGAATATTAACCTCCCTGATGAGGCGGTCATTGACAGAATCCTTCAGTCTCTCCCACCAAGCTACAAGAGCTTTGTGATGAACTACAATATGCAGGGGATGGTAAAGACCATTCCTGAAGTATTCTCTATGCTGAAGTCAGCAGAGGTTGAAATCAAGAAAGAACATCAAGTGTTGATGGTCAATAAGACCACTAAGTTCAAGAAGGGCAAGGGTAAGAAGAACTTCAAGAAGGACGGCAAGGAGGTTGCCGCGCCTGGTAAGCCAGTTACCGGGAAGAAGTCAAAGAATGGACCCAAGCCTGAGACTGAGTGCTTTTATTGCAAGGGGAAGGGTCACTGGAAGCGGAACTGCCCCAAATACTTAGCGGATAAGAAGGCCGGCAACACTAAAGGTATATTTGATATACATGTAATTGATGTGTACCTTACCAGTACTCGTAGTAACTCCTGGGTATTTGATACCGGTGCCGTTGCTCATATTTGTAACTCACAGCAGGAGCTGCGGAATAAGCGGAGACTGGCGAAGGACGAGGTGACGATGCGCGTCGGGAATGGTTCCAAGGTCGATGTGATCGCCGTCGGCACGCTACCTCTACATTTACCTACGGGATTAGTTTTAAACCTCAATAATTGTTATTTAGTGCCAAGTTTGAGCATGAACATTGTATCTGGATCTCGTTTAATACGAGATGGCTACTCATTTAAATCCGAGAATAATGGTTGTTCTATTTATATGAGAGATATGTTTTATGGTCATGCCCCGATGGTCAATGGTTTATTCTTAATGAATCTCGAACGTAGTGTTACACATATTCATAGCGTGAATACCAAAAGATGTAAAGTTGATAACGATAGTCCCACATACTTGTGGCACTGCCGCCTTGGTCACATTGGTGTCAAGCGCATGAAGAAGCTCCATGCTGATGGACTTTTAGAGTCTCTCGATTATGAATCATTTGACACATGCGAACCATGCCTCATGGGCAAGATGACCAAGACTCCGTTCTCCGGAACAATGGAGCGAGCAACCAACTTGTTGGAAATCATACATACCGATGTGTGCGGTCCAATGAGTGTTGAGGCTCGTGGAGGATATCGTTATGTTCTCACTCTCACAGATGACTAGAGTAGATATGGGTATGTCTACTTGATGTAACACAAGTCTGAGACCTTTGAAAAGTTCAAGGAATTTCAGAATGAGGTAGAGAATCAACGTGACCGAAAGATAAAATTCTTACGATCGGATCGTGGAGGAGAATATTTAAGTCACGAATTTGGTACACACTTAAGAAAATGTGGAATCGTTTCACAACTCACGCCGCCTGGAACACCTCAGCGTAACGGTGTGTCCGAACGTCGTAATCGCACTCTATTGGATATGGTGCGATCTATGATGTCTCTTACCGATTTACCGCTATCATTTTGGGGATACGCTCTAGAGACAGCTACATTCACTTTAAATAGGGCACCGTCTAAATCCGTTGAGACGACACCGTATGAATTATGGTTTGGGAAGAAACCTAAGCTGTCGTTTCTAAAAGTTTGGGGATGCGATGCTTATGTCAAGAAACTTCAACCTGAAAAGCTCGAACCCAAGTCGGAAAAATGCGTCTTCATAGGATACCCCAAAGAAACCATTGGGTATACCTTCTACTTAAGATCCGAGGGCAAGATCTTTGTTGCCAAGAACGGATCCTTTCTGGAAAAAGAGTTTCTCTCGAAAGAAGTAAGTGGGAGGAAAGTAGAACTCGATGAAGTACTACCTCTTGAACGGGAAAGTAGTGCAGCTCAGGAAAATGTTCCTGTGATGCCTACACCAACTGAAGAGGAAAATAATGATGATGATCAAGGTACTTCGGATCAAGTTGCTACTGAACTTCGTAGGTCCACAAGGACACGTTCCGCACCAGAGTGGTACGGCAACCCTGTCCTGGAAATCATGTTGTTAGACAACGGTGAACCTTCGAACTATGAAGAAGCGATGGCGGGCCCAGATTCCAACAAATGGCTAGAAGCCATGAAATCCGAGATAGAATCCATGTATGAAAACAAAGTATGGACTTTGACTGACTTGCCCGATGATCGGCGAGCGATAGAAAACAAATGGATCTTTAAGAAGAAGACGGACGCAGATGGTAATGTCACCATCTATAAAGCTCGACTTGTCGCTAAGGGTTATCGGCAAGTTCAAGGGATTGACTACGATGAGACTTTCTCTCCCGTAGCGAAGCTTAAGTCCGTCCGAATCATGTTAGCAATTGCCGCATACTATGATTATGAGATATGGCAGATGGACGTCAAAACGGCATTCCTTAACGGGCATCTTAAGGAAGAACTGTATATGATGCAGCCGGAGGGTTTTGTCGATCCTAAGAATGCTAACAAAGTATGCAAGCTCCAGCGATCCATTTATGGGCTGGTGCAAGCATCTCGGAGTTGGAACATTCGCTTTGATGAAATGATCAAAGCGTTTGGGTTTATGCAGACTTATGGAGAAGCCTGCGTTTACAAGAAAGTGAGTGGGAGCTCTGTAGCATTTCTCATATTATATGTAGATGACATACTTTTGATGGGAAATGATATAGAATTCTTGGACAGCATTAAGGCCTACTTGAATAAGTGTTTTTCAATGAAGGACCTTGGAGAAGCTGCTTACATATTAGGCATCAAGATCTATAGGGATAGATCGAGACGCCTCATAGGTCTTTCACAGAGCACATACCTTGATAAGATTTTGAAGAAGTTCAAAATGGATCAGTCCAAGAAGGGGTTCTTGCCTATATTGCAAGGTGTGAGATTGAGCTCGGCTCAATGCCCGACCATGGCAAAAGATAAAGAAGAGATGAGCGTCATCCCCTATGCCTCAGCCATAGGATCTATTATGTATGCCATGCTGTGTACCAGACCTGATGTAAACCTTGCCGTAAGTTTGGTAGGAAGGTACCAAAGTAATCCCGGCAAGGAACACTGGACAGCGGTCAAGAATATCTTGAAGTACCTGAAAAGGACAAAGGACATGTTTCTCGTTTATGGAGGTGACGAAGAGCTCGTCGTAAAGGGTTACGTCGACGCTAGCTTCGACACAGATCTGGATGACTCTAAGTCACAAACCGGATACGTGTATATGTTGAATGGTGGAGCAGTAAGCTGGTGCAGCTGCAAGCAGAGCGTCGTGGCGGGATCTACATGTGAAGCGGAGTACATGGCAGCCTCGGAGGCAGCGCATGAAGCAATTTGGGTGAAGGAGTTCATCACCGACCTAGGAGTCATACCCAATGCGTCGGGGCCGATCAAACTCTTCTGTGACAACACTGGAGCTATTGCCCTTGCCAAGGAGCCCAGGTTTCACAAGAAGACCAGGCACATCAAGCGTCGTTTCAACTCCATCCGTGAAAATGTTCAAGATGGAGACATAGATATTTGCAAAGTACATACGGATCTGAATGTCGCAGATCCATTGACTAAACCTCTCTCGCGAGCAAAACATGATCAACACCAGAACTCTATGGGTGTTCGATTCATCACAATGTAACTAGATTATTGACTCTAGTGCAAGTGGGAGACTGTTGGAAATATGCCCTAGAGGCAATAATAAAAGCATTATTATTATATTTCCTTGTTCATGATAATTGTCTTTTATTCATGCTATAATTGTATTATCCGGAAATCGTAATACACGTGTGAATACATAGACCATAACATGTCCCTAGTGAGCCTCTAGTTGACTAGCTCGTTGGTCAACAGATAGTCATGGTTTCCTGACTATGGACATTAGATGTCATTGACAACGGGATCACATCATTAGGAGAATGATGTGATGGACAAGACCCAATCCTAAGCATAGCACAAGATCGTGTAGTTCGTTTTGCTAGAGCTTTTCAATGTCAAGTATCTCTTCCTTAGACCATGAGATCGTGTAACTCCCGGATACCGTAAGAGTGCTTTGGGTGTACCAAACGTCACAACGTAACTGGGTGACTATAAAGGTGCACTACAGGTATCTCCGAAAGTGTCTGTTGGGTTGACACGGATCGAGACTGGGATTTGTCACTCCGTATGACGGAGAGGTATCTCTGGGCCCACTCGGTAATGCATCATCATAATGAGCTCAAAGTGACCAAGTGTTTGGTCACGGGATCATGCATTACGGTACGAGTAAAGTGACTTGCCGGTAACAAGACTGAACGAGGTATTGGGATACCGACGATCGAGTCTTGGGCATGTAACGTACCGATTGACAAAGGGAATTGTATACGGGGTTTGATCGAATCCTCGACATCGTGGTTCATCCGATGACATCATCGAGGAGCATGTGGGAGCCAACATGGGTATCCAGATCCCGCTGTTGGTTATTGCCCGAGAACCGTCTCGGTCATGTCTACGTGTCTCCCGAACCCGTAGGGTCTACACACTTAAGGTTCGGTGACGCTAGGGTTGTATGAATATGAGTATGCAGCATACCGAATGTTGTTCGGAGTCCTGGATGAGATCCCGGACGTCACGAGGAGTTCCGGAATGGTCCGGAGGTAAAGATTTATATATAGGAAGTCTTATTTGGTCACCGGAAAAGTTTCGCACTTATCGGTATTGTACCGGGAGTGCCGAAAGGGGTCCGGGGGTCCATCGGGGGGGTCCACCTGCCCCGGGGGGCCACATGGGCTGTAGGGGGTGCGCCTTGGCCTATATGGGCCAAGGGAACCAGCCCCAAGAGGCCCATGCGCCAAGAAGACTTGGAGAGGGGAGAGTCCAAAAAGAGGGGAAGGCACCTCCGAGGTGCCTTGGGGAGGATGGACTCCTCCCCCCTCTTGGCCGCACCCCTTCCTTGGAGGAAGGGGCAAGGCTGCGCCCTCCCCCCTCTCATGTGCCTATATAAAGGGAGGGGAGGGAGGGGTGGCCGCACCCATAAGCCCTGGCGCCTCCCTCCTCACTGCAACACCTCCTCCTCCTTCCGTAGTTGCTTAGCGAAGCCCTGCCAAAGTTCTGCTGCATCCACCACCACGCCGTCGTGCTGCTGGATCTTCATCAACCTCTCCTTCCCCCTTGCTGGATCAAGAAGGAGGAGACGTCATCCGCTCCGTACATGTGTTGAATGCGGAGGTGCTATCCGTTCGGCACTAGGTCATCGATGATCTGAATCACGGCGAGTACGACTCCATCAACCCCGTTCCATTGAATGCTTCCGCACGCGATCTACAAGTGGTATGTAGATGTAATCACTCTCCCATGACTCGTTGCTAGATGAACTCATAGATGGATCTTGGTGAAACCGTAGGAAATTTTTTAATTTTCTGCAACGTTCCCCAACACGCGTTACTGCTGGAAAGACTTGTGATATGACCACTCATTATAGTCATGAATTACTTGTGCTCTGACCAGGGTGATGCCCCCCTTCCGTTCTGTGCTCTAATCTGGTGCATGACACGTCGACCCGGATGCTGGCTCTCCCACATGTCGGAGTAGTAAGAAGGAGCTAAGAATGATGTGGTATATACTAGTACTATACTACTCCCTCCGTTCCTAAATATAAGTCTTTGGAGAGATTTCACTATGGACCACATACGGAGAAAAATGAGTGAATCTACACATAAAATGCATCTATATACATCCGTATGTGGTCCACAGTGAAATATCTACAAAGACTTATATTTAGGAACGGAGGGAGTACTACTCAGGTCGGAGGAGTGCGAACCACGGCAGCCGAGTGAACCAGCAGTGCGAACCACGGCAGCCCAGTGAACCAGCAGTGCGAACCACGGTAGCCCAGTGAACCAGCAGTAGAAAACAATGTGGTGATATGGCCATAAAAAACAATGTGCTACGGTCCACACTGTAGCATGTACAGTAACACTCCTCTTTGTTTGGATCACTGAGTTAGAGCTAGTTTGGATTGAAATAGCCTCAAATTATCGAAACAAGAGGGGTTAGTTTGAGCTAGTTTGCTCTAACCCAGCAAAAAAAACTAGCCCAGTGGAGAGGTTCTAATTGGGTTAGTTATCCTCGGGCCCACTAAAAGAGAACTAAAAAAATCTCCCCTGCCCGCACCAGATCTCCCCCCCCCTCTCGCACGACTCCTCTCTGTTCCCCATAGGGTTGCCACCCAAGCGCCGCTTGCCCTCTCTCTCCTTCGGCCGCCCTCTCCTTCCGTCCTCCGCCGCCCTACTCCGGCCGCCCTCTCCCTCCGGCCGCCCTCTCCCTCCGGCCTTCGAAGGTCGCCCCGCTCCCCCTTCACCAGTCTTTTTCTCCCTCTTTCGTGCACGGCGGCGACGCATCTACCAGGGAGGTCGCGAGAGGGGTGAGTTTGTTCGTTCCTTCTCTGTCTCACGGCCATATCATTGATCTTGCTTGCTCTAGACTAATTCTGATTTGGAAAAGTAGATCCTGATCAAACTTGGTATAGATTTGTGGTGCACGCATGGAATTGTTTGATGCTGCTTGAGGAGGTAATAAATCTTTCTAGAGGCCCAAAGATTCAGTTCACCTTTCTAGGTATTTCAATTTCAGGCTTGCATTATTTCTAGAGGACCAAGATTCAGTTCACCTTTCTAGGTATTTCAGTTTCAGGCTTGCATTATTTCTAGAGGCCCAAATATTTAGTTCACCTTTCTAGGTATTTCAATCTCAGGCTTGCATTATTTCTAGAGGCCCAAAGATGCAGTTCACCTTTCTAGGTATTTCAGTTTCAGGCTTGCATTATTTCTAGAGGCCCAAAGATTAAGTTCACCTTTCTAGGTATTTTAGTTACAGGCTTGCATTATTTATAGAGGCCCAAAGATTAAGTTCCCAGTCGGCGGCAAGTGGCCCTGCTACCCATGCCGGTGTCGACTTCAACTCGCAAGGGCCGGTGTCGGAGGGGTTCCCGGGGCTTGGGCTCTATAGAGCCTTCCTCCAGAGCGACGATGGCGAGCTCCTCCCTCGGTGCGTGAGGGGCTCCGGGCTCCCTCCCTATCGTGAATGACTTCCATGATGAGTTAGCTCATGCTTTGTTTCATGAAGTGTTTTTTATTTTGTGAAGCTTGATTGACGACTTGTATGTTTAAGTGGGATATCTCATTTGTATGGACAAAGTAAAAATTATCATGTTTTGCATGCTTGATTTGTATAGATGGTTTATTTATGTCAATTGTGAGCGGGAGGAGGCCACAGAAGAGCCGGCCACACCAAATCCAGCAGGAAATAGGGTCCAAAGTAGGCAAATGATTGAGAAAGAGGATTTATTGTCAATCTAACCCTGCCATCCATACACCTCTTTGGTTTAGAGTTAGTTCAGGGTTAGAATCTAACTCTAACCTCTAACTGAGTTAGAGTTCTCCTCGTCTCGGTTCATCGCCATCATACTTTCACCATTCCTGTGTTTTCAGTATCCTGCGAATCAAAGAGGCCCTTCTTTTGCAGGAAAAATCAAAGAGGCCCTTAGACTTGTTTAGGTCCGGTCATTTTTTATAAACGTGTTATGTCCAAAATTTAATGAACGTGCTCCGGTTTCCACGAAAATAATCCGGTTTAATGTAGTAATTCATTCATTTGTTTATTCTTCTACGGGGGGTTTGCATGTAATTCGTGAGGTCTAAAATGTAAAGTACTCCAGCATATGCTCCAAGTCGTGCATGCACTACGACCCAGATGCTCTATGTCCCACATGTCGGTGAATGGGAGCACGTGGAAATAGACTAGGAGTACATATAGGAGGATAAATGCGTGAAAAAATATGTACTGTGAAGCGTAGCCGCGGTTCGAAAAGGAGACCTAAAGTGATGACAGCTATAGGTCGCACGCACCCAACTAGTGGTACTAGACATACGACTAATTTTTCCCTCAGAAAAATAGGCACGAGTGCTCAGTACTCCTATTCTATAAACACGAGTCCCATCTGACAATAGCGTCCGTGCTATAGCTAGCTCTCCTCCCTCGTTTCTCTCTTCTAATTCTAAACTCGGCCGACGCCCGGTGGGCGTGGTGGGTTTGCTCAACTATGGCCCCACCTCACAGTGAAAACGTTATGACTGGAATAAAAATGCCATATACTCCCTCCGTTCATAAATATAAGCCTTTTTAGATACTATTTCAAATGGAATACAACATACAGATGTATGTAGACATAGTTTAGAGTGTAGATTCACTCATTTTGCTCTGTATGTAGTAGTCACTTGCTGTAATCTTTAGAAAGACTTATATTTGGGAACGGAGGGAGTACTATACTAATAAAACATTAAGGCCACGAGGCGATGCAGTGCTGGTTACAGGAGGCAAGAAGAAGAGATGCATCCATCGACAACGTCCAACTCCTCGACTCAGGGCGTCGGCCCACCGAACAACACCTAAGTAGCAGCGGCTTTTGTGGCTAGGTCGACGTGCTTCTGAACAATGGCGTCCAAAGATTCGAGGCGCTGGAAGAAGGCCAACGTCTTTCTGTCCTTGTTTGCCTTGTAGTGGCCTATGTAGACGATTTCCTCGTAGACGTGGATGTGCAGGTCGACGGTTTCTTGCATGGTGAGGCGCTGTGCAGCGAGCGCGGCCTCGAGGTGCACATTCTTCGTCATGACCTCCGGCACCTGAAGGGCCACCAGGGCTTGAAAGAGTTCGTCACCATGGAGGCCGATGAGGGTGGCAGGCAATGAGGAGCCTGGGCGCGCGGGCTGGAGCAGTATGACAAGGTCGTCCGCGCGCTTCTTGACGGCGGTGAACTTGCGGATGGAGTTGACCATCATGTCGTCCATGCGAGAGGCGAAGCCGGCATCGGCAAGGGCTACGATGCCCGCGGTCGCCAGCACTGTCTGGAAACGCTACGCGGTGCGGGGCCGCAGGCCGGAGCCTTGGATGATTTGTCACAGCTGACTGCTGCTCGCATCCATCGCCTCCATAGGTGCTTGTGGCTTCTGGTCACTTGGTCTTGGATTGGAGTGAGTAGTGTTGTGCAGAGACTTGGGAGTAGATGGATTGGAGTGGTGGGTGCCTTTATTATATGAGAGTCCAAACTCTGTTGCATTCACATCGTGCTGGCTCTATCTGCTTCTCCAATTAATTCCCTCTGCATGTAACTGAGGATACATCATTGATCGTTCAATGTCTCGGGAACCGCTACCCTCTCCGTCCTTGGCATTCAAGCACCTATGGACCCCTCGACGATGAGGTGCCTATTGTGAGTTCGGAAATTTCAAGATGATAGTGTCGTGCGTGTGTGCGTTCATAGGGGTGAGTGTATGCGCGTGTATATGAGCGCTTGTGTCTGTACTGTGTCAAAAAAATCGTAAATGCGTGTCAAAAAGAGAATAGTGAGTATACTCAATATTGTGCACCTCGGAGAGGAAAACGATAGAACTAGTACGTATTTATTTACGGTGCCGATTCACTCATTTTGCTCCATATGTACTCCGTCTCGGTGTAGTCTAGTCACTTGTTGAAATCTCTAGAAGGGCAAATACTCCTTTCTGGTTTACAGGGCTATACTAGCAAGTAGTTGTACGTACTAGTACAATAGTGGGCTCACATAGCAATTTTGTCGCATGAAAGAGCCTGGCTATATGCATGCTCCAATGTTCACAACTGCAACATTTGGTTTGCACTTGGCTCTTCGCCTCTTCGAGAAGACGAACAATGATGTTACTACTACTGCTTCTACAGTGTGGAATCCACTGTTGCATGTCCATCCACCGCGAGCGGGATGGATAGCTTGTTGTAGAAGTACTACTAAGCAAAAGCCTGTCCTCGTTTGTGAGCAACCGCGCGCATGGGCGAGGGAGAAGGCGTGTAGTAAAATCAAGCTTCTCCTTGTTGTACGAGTTGACGCGACACATCATAGCACTGTCCCCACATGCTTGCCTCTAAACTTGGCTGAAAGACCTGCAGTGTACAATATATTTGCTGCAACCTCTAACATTTACCCACCACAAATTAAAATATATGTGGCCGTATGCATCATTCTGATGCAGAGGCTGGGGAGTCCCCCCTTTTTGAAAAAAAAACAAATTAAAATATATATTCCTGTCTTGACCAGATGAGCGTACAAACTACAATCACCAGGGTGACAGGTAGGGCCAGAAGACTATTTTATTTTTTTAAAAAAACTTCGAGACGGCCACATAGCATGGAGCCGACCAACGATTTTAAGCTTATAGGCACGATACACGCTATCCTAGACTACTCTACACATGAAATTGCCACACGAGCGTCCGAGCTGCGCTTGGCTCTTCGCCTCTTCGGGAAGTCGAACAATGATGGAGTACTACTGCACTGGAGGAGTACCACAATACGCTTCTGGCCATCTGACACTGATTGAACTACTGCATGTCCACCCGTGCGGGAGGGAGAGCATGTAGCGAAAGCTTCTCCTAGTCTTGCCAGCCACCACGCTCATGGGCGAGGGAGGGACACTCCTGTCTTTGCGTGTATGATAGGTGGGCCCGACAGGTGTGTGGCCAACCTGTCATACAGCCAAAGGCAGGTGCAGTTAAGTCCGCGAGGGAGAGGATAATCAAAGTTCTCGTTGATGTAAGAGTTGACGCGACACATCAAAGCACTGCACTCGATATATTTCAATAATTTGCATTTACCGATGCATTAATTACAACGCAAGCATGCATTCCGTGACTCTCCTTTTAATACTTGCATGTGTTGATTTAATGCACCTTGAAGTAGTATAAAATATGTGACGGTAAAGCTTTGTAATGCCCCGACCCAAGTCGAGAGATGGTTGTGCACGAGGAGGGCGAGATCATGCAGACCGAACAGGACCCGACGATGGAGCTCTCTAAGGTCTCGATGGACCTCACCATGCTCCACTGCCCCTTGTGCCTCCGCCCCTTGACGCCTCCAGTGTATGAGGTCCGAATACACCTCGTCCGTTCGGCTGATTGAGCAAGGTGCAGGTTTCTTGATTGATGTGTTGTTCGATTGATTTCTATAGTGCAAGGGAGGGCACCTGGCATGTGCGGACTGCCGCGTCGAGCGCCCCGGGAACCAGCGGCAGTGCCAGAAGTGCGAGCGTGGCGGTGCCTTCGACGTGCGGAACACGGCGCTGGACTCCGTCCTTTCGTTAGTGAGGTTGGAGTGCTCGCGCGAAGGCTGTGGGCTCTACATCACTTACGACAAGCTCGCCGATCACCAGCGTGTGTCCGCTCGCGCCCTGCAAATGCCTCGTGCCCGTCTGCAGCTACGAAGGCCCGCCGCCGGCGCTCTACCACCACATCAGCACCGCGCATCCCATGCCCGTGCACAGGATCCAGTACGGCAAGGTGCTCCAGCTACAAGTGCCACTTTCGGAGCCACGGCTCTTGCTGTTCGCGGAGGAGGACAGCCGCGCATTTTTCTTGGTCCACGGTGTGCTCAACATTGGCGCGCTTACCGCCGTGTCGGTCGTCTGCATCAGAGCGGGGCGTCCCCACTGCCGCACTACGTGGCCAAGCTGTGGGCGAATGGCCCACCGGAGGATCCCAAAGGCACGACTGACACCGTCAAGGTGGAAATGGAGGTGACAAGCAGCAAGGATCCCAGCGACGTCGACGTGCAGGAGCTGACCTTCTTGACAGTTCCGCCCAAGCTGCTGGTCGGGGCTAAGCTGGTGTCCCTCCACATTCAAATTGACAAGCTCACATCCTAAATGTTTCTATAGTGCCTTCTGTTTATCTTAGTAATATGCTAATATAGGGATTACCTGGGTCTACTTTAGCTTAAGAAATGGTGGGTTTTGGTGGCGATGCAGCAATTACTCCGACATCAGATCAGTAATTTCCAACAGTCGAACGGATATTTTGTGTCTGTTGGATATAAAGTTCCTTTGGGTAAGAAGTACTACTTGTCATCAAAATGGATAAAAGGAGATGTATGTAGACATTTTAGTTCTAGATACGTCCCTTTTTATCCATTTTGATGACAAGCACTCCCCCCGTTCCACAATACATGCCTTCCATTTGTCAAAATATAGATGTATCTAGACATGTTTTAGTATATAGGTACATCCATGATAGAGCCAATTGGATGGTTGAGAACACTACAATTCATAGCTAAAGATGCGTGTGTGACTCCCAGATGCAGAGGCCAGGGGTCATCATCCTCCTTTTCGAGAAAAAACAGACGCGTGTGTGAGAGGACGAGTGCGTGCGTGCACCTCTTCTCTTCCTGTATAACGTACTAAACTCAGAGTACAAGTTTTTGTGGGTGGCACGATGGTGCGTGTGAGAAGTCCTGGGAGATAGGTTTAATGCGTCTGAAAAAAGACTAGCCTAGAGCTCACCACGCGGCTATTCCTGTCGAACGCCCCATTAACCATAAGATATGTATACGACGGTGCCAGTTATTGCACATACACAACAGTACTCCCTCCTTTCCGGTTTATAGGGCTTAATTCAAAAATCTCACCAACCAAGATGGTGAGTGGTGGAATATTTTTTGTAGTTTGCAAAAGCACCTAACTAATGCTCTTTTTTTCTCAAAAAATTATGTTTATCAATGCATTAATTGCAATACATGCATGCATAAAGTACATGCATTGGTCAATTTTCTCTTAATACTTGCATGCAATGATTTAATGCACCTTGGAATCTGAACATGTGTTGGGGAACAACCAAATTGAGCCCTATAAAACTGGAAAGGAGGGAGTAGAAAAAGAACTACTCCATCCAGGAATAGTGCCGCACATCGGAACTAGAACCGTCAATAAATTTTGAGCTTGCGTCTCATCACATTCCAAATTACTCCACGCTATATTGAATTGCAAACCTGTTCACACCGATCACAACCTAAATGGTTTCCCACTTAGGAGCGTATTAGTACCACGCTATATTGAATTGCAAACCTGTTCACACCGATCACAACCTAAACGGTTTCCCACTTAGGAGCGTATTAGTACTCGGTTATAAATACTAGTATTGCAAGATGACTGCACATTCCTCGTCAACTCTTCATCCACAAAAACAACAAGTCATTCAGCATCCTTCCCTTGCGTCTGCCATGGCCAGCGTGAGTTCTGGGTCAAGAGATTGCCACCAGGGAGAGGCGAGCATGGAAGCAGAAGCACGAGAGATGTCTCGCCTCGCTGCGAGAACAGCCGACATGTCCCACCATGCTGAAGTAGCAGCACAGAGGTCCTGCCGCGCCGCTAAAGCAGCACGGAGGTCCCGCTGCACCGCCGATGCAGCAGACTGGTCTGGCCGCACTGCGGAGGCAGCAGAGATGTCCCGCCACGCCACAAATGCAACAAAGATGTCGTGCCGCGCCATGGCGGTCTGGGAAAATTTCTCGCGGGCAGGCGACGACTGTCACAGGCGCATGCATGCGATCGTCCATAGCCAAATGGATCAGATCTCCGACTGGGCGAGGTTGCAGGACGACATGAAAGCCTCGTTTGAACAGGCTACCGGCATCATCCAGCAACTAAGGGAGGGCAATGAGAGGCTTCGGGCCGAGCGGGACCTGCTAAGGGAGAAGATCGTCCGAAGTGCAGACCAGCAGGAGGAGACCAGTGCCTTGTTGAAGAGGACCGGCGTCATCGTCAAGAAACTTATGGACGAGAATGACATGCTTCGCAACATGCGCCAAAGGCTGGTGGACGAATCCGTGGATGTTCTCAAGCAGCGTCTTGAGGACACGAAAGAGCTCATCACCGCTCACCGCGGAGACTAGTTCCCGCGGCCTGCAGCAATGCATCAAGAAAGTAGAGATCAGCGAGCCAGATCCTTGTCTTCCTTCTTCTTTTGCCCTTGTGTATTTCGGCCGTGGCCGCATGTGGCTTTTTTAGTTATCTTTCTAATTATGTAAGACAATTAATCATCCTTATAAATTCACCAGTCTTGCTATAAGTCGCAGTACATGCTATATAGGTCTGTCGGATCTTACATCAAGATCCGTGCTTTCAGATTTTCTTTTTTTCTCTCTTAAATCTCAGTCAAATGAGACATAGCCACGCCATTAAACAGAGGCTCGGGCGCCATTAATGGAGACCTTGGGAGAGAGGTGGACGGCAGATGGAGGTCAAAGGGCTCTCCTCCCGATAAGCACGCGCAGGGGTCTGATCGCACGCCTCTCGTACTCAAATAGCTACCTTGCACGGCGCCTCCTAGCTAATAAAAAATGGGGACGCGTGGCGGCACGTAAATGGTACTAGTAAGTAGAATGCCCACGGTTTCAATAATACTTGTGTTTCCGATTGTAACGTGAGAACACTTGCTCCAAAATGACTTTGTTGATTGTTAATGTGTGCTCCTTCGCAAATCGGACTGCAAAATTACCACAGCATGTTAGTGCCATGTCATGGCACCAAGCCAAGTTTCATTATTTTCATGCATGTTTTGGATTTACAGGAATTAAAAAATTAAGTTTCTCAATGTTTCCAACCCAGCCACGACGCCCAGAATTTTTAATTTCATTCCCATTTCTTGCATGGAACCTAGAAATTTACCCGAGGACACACATGTGATTTTTCAACCAACTTTGGTGCACTGGAACATGTGCTTGTATTTCAAATTTGAATTATGCACACAAAGGTGACACATTCCCTCCCAGAACCACGAGCCTTCTTGAGAGAAGCTCCGATTTGCAAGAAGCTTATACCAAAATTTGTTCCTATTCGGCCAATTTTTTTACCACGGCATGGTACTACCATGACATGACACCATGCCAAGTTTCATGATTTTAAAACCAAGTTTCTCAATGTTCTCGACCGAGCCACGATGCCCAGATGTTTGAATTTTATTCTCATTTTTTGCATGGGACCTAGAAATTCACCCGAGGACACAAATGTGATTTTTCAACCAACTTTGGTGCACGGGAGCATGTGCTTGTAGTTCAAATTTGAATTATGCACATTAAATGACCAAAAACTCAATTAATGTGTAAATAAGGCCAAACGAAGCCGGAATAATTCCAAAATTTAACAGGGCACTCATGTAGTTCTATGTTGCCTTTGTAAATAAACTCAAGGGGGACAGCGTATATCGTTTCGCACTCAAAGGTGGCACGTTCCCTCTCAGAACCACGAGCCTTCTTGAGAGAAGCTTCGGTTTGCAAGAAGCTTATACCAAAATCTGTTCCTATTCGGCCAATTTTTTTACCACAGCATGGTAGTACCATGACATGACATCCATGCCAAGTTTCATGATTTTCAGACGTGTTTTGGATTTACAAGAATTTTAAAACCAAGTTTCTCAATGTTCTCGGCCGAGCCACGATGCCCAGATGTTTTAATTTTATTCTCATTTCTTGCATGGGACCTAGAAATTCACCCGAGGACACAAATGTGATTTTTCAACCAACTTTGGTGCACGAGAGCATGTGCTTGTAGTTCAAATTTGACTTATGCACATTAAATGACCAGAAACTCAATTAATGTATAAAAACGACAAACGAACCCGGAATAATTCCAAAATTTAACAGGGCACTAATGTAGTTCTATGTTGCCTTTGTTAAGAAACTCAAGGGGGGGCAGCGTATATCGTTTCACACTCAAAGGTGGCACGTTCCCTCTTAGAACCACGAGCTTCCAAATCGGCCCAATTTTTTACCACAACATGTTAGTGCCATGACATGACACCATGCCAAGTTTCATGATTTCCAGGCGAGTTTTGGATTTACATGAATTTAAAATCTAAGTTTCTCGATGTTCTCGGCCGAGTCATGACGCCCAGATGTTTGAATTTCATTCTCATTTCTTCCATGGGACCTAGAAATTCAACCAAGGACACACATGTGATTTTTCAACCCACTTTGGTGCACCGGAGCATGTGCATGCAATTCATATTTAGATTATGTACATTAAAAGTCCAGAAACTCATTTAATGTATAAAAAGGCCAAACAAACTCGAAATAATTCCAAAATTTAACAGGGCACTCATATAGTTCTATGTTGCCTCTGTAAATAAAATCAGGGGGGAGGCAGCGTATATCATTTCACACACAAAGTTCACACGTTCCCTCTCGGAACCACGAGGCTTGTTGAGAGAATCTCCGGTTTTGCAAGAAGCTTATACCAAAACTTGTCCCAATTCAGCCAAAAATTATACATATGAAAACAGGGTTTAGATTATCCCGAACATCTCGCTACCTAGACCAATAATGTACTATGATTTCAATTCAACATAAAATGGATACAAATATTTGAATTGGAGAGCATATTGTACATGTAGTTCATAGTGAAATATGATTACTGCTATATGCATGTTTTTTGTTATCAAGATAATATTTAAATTATTGTATAACTTGACAACAATCGTAATCAAATAAGGAAAATTGATTCAAATTTAGTCCATATGGTAGACGACAATATATATGTTCACATGGTGGAGTAAAATGTTCATATATGATGGAAGATCAAAATGTACGACTACATCAATTATAAACCGCAAGGTCACCTAACGATATATTCGAATTCAACATAACGTGGATTCAAAAATTCAAATTCGAGATCATGGCATGTGTAATCATATAAAAATGGACATTACTCTTTCTTTGGTGGGAATTGATTTGTTTTTTGTTGTCGTTGAGGGAAGTGCGAATCGATTTGGTACTGTGGAGGGTAATCTTGTTTCCCGAATTTTTTTACATTTTTCTTGTAGTTTTTTCAATGGCATCTATAGCAATATAGTAAAAGGGGACATGGCTCTCTTGTGTCTTGTATGAATTGTTTTTTTACACGTTAAGTTTGTTATGCCGAACGAGGAATCTGCACCTTGTTATCCCGAAATTTTCAAGCTCCAGTATCTTTTGTCTCACCAGCTTTGAAACTCCCATCTCTTCAACTTGCGCCGCGCCTTGTTATCCCGAAATATGGACGCGCGCGAGAACTCCCTCCTCATCCGAAATCACTCCCGCAGCCCAGACACGCGAAATCCCCCTTCTACCCCGCAGCCAGAAATGAAGCTCCACGTCGCTGTGTCAAAACCGGTGGGGGTATATGCTGGTAACTTACCCTACATTTCAGACAAGCGCGTCCCTAAGCTTGGCTCCCCCTCCCCCTTCGCCCCCCATTCATACACCATGGCCGCCAAAACCCGCGAAACCCCACGCTCCTCCGTCGGCCTCCCGACCGCCGCCCAGCCGGAGACTCTTCCCCGACTACGTCGTCCACCGCAACAGCTCGCCATCCCTCATCCACCGCACCAGATGAGGATCCGTTGTTGATCTCGTCGTCCCGCCGGATCAGCCGCTCCGTCCTCCACCTCCAAGGAGCTGCCCCGATGTTCGCCTCGTTTATCGCGCAACCTCAATCCCCACAGCGCCATCTTGACCTGCCCCACCGGACCCGCAGCACCCTCACCAATTCCTCCGGAAGCCGAGGCCAACTCGGCGCCACCAAGTAGGTTCTGCACTCATCGCTGCATTTTATCTTTTATTCGATCTCACGGGGCTGCCGGTGCTTGATACCGAGCAGACATGGTGTGTCTCCATCGATGGCGCCGTCGCCGGCCACATCATCCACGGCGTCTCTCCCCCATGTTGTTGTTTCCTCGGCGGCGACTTCCACAACGGCACTAGCTACAGCTGCTCCGGCTCTCGCTCGCGCTGCGGCTCTGTTCTTGCTGTCGGTCACGCTGCTGCACTGCTCCTGCTTTCGTTCGTGTTGCTGCTCTGCTCTTGCTCTCGCTTGCGCTGCTGCTGCTACTGCACGACCTCTGGCAGCTACAGGAGTTGCTGCTTTAGCACTCGCTCGCGGTGCTACTGCATGACTTGCTCTCTACTAGTGCCTTCCCTGCTTGAGCATCTGCTGATTTAGATCGCTGCTTCTCTGCTACTAGTGCTCGAATGCCCTAAACATCTATTGCAATGCTCTGTTACTAGTTCAATCAGTTTCGACAGTAAAATTTAGTTTCGACTGTAAAGTTCATTTTCTTCAGTTAAGTTCAAAGTGAATAGTACTTACATCATCTGTCGGAGCGGCCATGGCGTGGCTGATGCATTTTACATCTAGCACTTTTTGGTGATGTATTTTACATAATCTATTGCAGATGATATTAGGGTCCCACTTCAGATTAACGTTGTCTGTCTTGTCATGCTTCAGCCTCGTTGTCGTACACCTTAGCGGAGCTGCTCCAAAGATGGAACCGTCCATCACAGTGGAGCAGTACCCTCGGTGCCGTTTCCAGAGGCCTCAGATCTTCTTCCCCGCCTCCAACAGTCACACCAGCATCATCACCATCCTCCACATCCAACCCAATGACGCTGAGGTCCACAAGGCTATGCCAAAGAGGTTGTACAGTCATCGCATCACTTTGTTTCTCCATTCCTCTGTTCTTCCAATTCATGTGAGCCAAACACCCAGGTTGACTGAAATCCTATGTTTCCAAATGCTCTATTTTGCACGTGCATTCCTATCCTATTCCTGTGTTTTTCCTGTCGCTGCGTTTATGGAATCCTCCAATTCTAAGGAGCCCTTACAGATTTACTTCATTTTCAGATAGGCGTCAAAGAAAACTCTGTGTGTTATGTCTTGCTCCTGCCGTGCCGTCATCCACCCCACCCGAGGTGCACCATTGATAGAAGCATTCACTGCAGCAAAGATCCCCCCTGCAGACTTTCTTTCGCCGCCTCAGATCATCTTTCCCGTTGCCGGCAGCCATGCCAACTCCATTACCATCATCGACTGAGCAGATGAACCTGAGGACTACACAGTTCCGGAAGAGAGGTCGTAGTCTTTCGTGTTTGCTTACATTATACATCGGTTATATTACCTGCTACTTTATCGTTCAATCTTGAGTTTTGAATTGCCCATGGGTCTCATATCGAGCCAGCAATGAATAGTATCTATCTACTATCTGGTTCATCTGGGGTCTTCTATGTGGTTCATGTTGGGTGGGCAACAAACAATAGATGATCCATTGTGTATCTTTTTAAACTGAAGCTATAATCTACCTGCTATAGTTAGTTTTGGATCCATCCACTCGTTTGCTACCATCAGTCTTGGTTTTTGCATGCACCCCTTAGGCCTTACAAAATCTAACTATTTTTTTATTATGCATGTCATATATTATACACAATCGTACTGAACATGTAGAGAAAAAGAGAAGACTGTTACGTGTAAATATAATGACATGCAGACACCGCTCCATGGTGGGCAAAGTGCCCCCCCTCCTGCATTTCCAGATTGTATTCCAGAGGGAGATAACTATTCAGATGGAGATTCAGAAGGAGATGACCACGCCTGTTTATCACCTCAAGTGTTTTCTCTAACTTGTCATGCTGATGTTGGTCATATCATGCATATGGCGCCTTGCATTGCTTACATTATACATCTTATATGTCATCAGCTTAGTTTAGATTTGCTTTGTCTGCATGCCACCTGTTTGGTTTCTATATCATACTCCCACCATTCCTAAATATTTGTCTTTTTAGAGATTTCAACAAGTGACTACATACGGAACAAAATGAGTGAATCTACACTCTAAAATATGTCTATATACATCCATATGTGGTAGTCCATTTGAAATCTCTAAAAAGAAAAATATTTACGAGCGGAGGGAGTATATGGGAATTATGCAATGCCATCTTCTTTAGCCAGGCATCATATACGTGAATCATGCAATGCCATCCTGTTTAGCCAGTCATCGTATATGTGAATTGTATCGTGCCATATTTTTTTCCATAATGTATTCCATTTGTCAACAATGTTTATACATTCATCTACTCTTCATGTGCATCAGCCATTTGAGTCGGTCATGGGGAAATCTGGAGTGAAAATAAGGTCCTCTAAGCAGTCAGTGCTACCTATCAATGCAGATTTCTTGCTGGTTACAGATAGCTCCTCAGAGGAGGATTCAGAGACAGATGACCAGTCATATTCCCCCCCTGAGGTGCATGCTCTAACTTGGCTGAGTTATATTGCTCATATCATGCATATGGTGTCCTGCATTGCCATGCCATATGCTTAGATTAGACATGCTTTGTGTGAATGCCTCCTGTTTGCTTTCTATATCAGATATGTGAATTATGCAATGCCATGTTTTCAGCCAGTTATCATATATGTGAATTATGCACTGCCATGGATCCAGGCATCATATATGTGAATTATCTCATGCCATCTTTTTTTTCATTACATATTCCATTTGTTGACAATCTGTGTATATTGAACAACTCTTCATGTGTATCAGCCATTTGAGCCGGTTATGGAAAAATCTGGAGTGAAAACAAGGTCTTCAGAGCCGGCAATGGTACCTGTTGAAGCATATATCTCAATGGTTACAGGGAGCTCCTCAGAGGAGGATTCAGAGACAGATGACCAGTCCTATATCCCACCTGAGGTGTATGCTCTAAGTTGCAATGATTATATTTCTCATATCATGCATATGGTGTCTTGCATTGCTTAGTTTAGACATCATATGCACAATATTGAATTCTATCTGGTTAGTTCAGAGATCATACATGCGAGTGCCAGCTGCTTAGTATATGAATCAATTATGTCAATTATATCATGCCATCCTGTATACTTAGACAACATGTATGTGAATTATTTCATTCCAACCTATTTTCGAAAGACATCATATAGTTTTGTCATGTCATCCTGTTTAGGTACTCATCATATGTTGAATTATGCCATTATATCCTGTTAAGTTATCCATCATATATTTGGAACTGTGTCATGCTATCCTGTTTAGTTAGCCATCATATATGTGAAATTGTGTCATGTTGTCCTGTTTGGGCAGAGAACCAGCTACAACCCATCTAACCGCAACCCCGGCGGATAGTAACCCACTTCTAGTTCACAAAGCACCATGTCCACCACAGAGTACCCCCACACGAGCAGTTTGTAAAGCTAGTGCAGTGCCCAAAGCACGAAGACCACCACAGCTAACCCAAAATCCACATTTAAAGCAGAAGAGCAACTATTCTCAGGTCAGATTCCGTAGCTATGGTCCATACTCCTTTGTTGTTGCATCACTGTATTTACTCATACCAACTACTTTCGAATTTGAAGGATCCAATTGATACTCCAACGGCGTAACAGGTATGTTTTAAACCTATTTATTTAACTGGATTGCTGTTCTAACTTCTTGCTCTATGTTGATTTCAGTTTAAGTTGTATAAGCAGTTATGTTCTCATGTGATGCACATTACAAGTGTTGCCAATGTTGTGTAGTTTCTCACACTTATATTCTGTCTATGCTATTGTGTCTTAAAAATATATGAGTTGAACTGTGTATCTATCTTGATTAGGGAACATAAACTAGAATGATATGGACAATACAGTGACCATATTCCATAGATATATGTTTGTTTCATGTTGTTATCCTGTCCACCTTACTACTGAACCGGTTTACCAAAATGAGTTTCGTATACTACAAGCTAAACCTGTGATGTGTCTGCTTGTTTCTCTTGTAGTATGCAAACAGAATATTGGAGAAGAGCACCCCACTATGCAATGGTAAAGAAAGTAATGCAGATAAGGTTCAAGATAGTGAGACAACCCTGTTGATCTCCAAGAAAGGTGATAAAAATGATCTTGTAGATAGTGAGAAATCCCCACAGTCCTGTGTTGATGTAGTGTTCGAGTTACTAGCCAGTCCGCTGGCACAAGCTCTTCGAACCCGCTGCCTGAATCACTTTGGCTTCTTCAGTCTCAGCTACAAGCTGAAAGGCATCAGTCAGTTGTGCTGCGGCAAGAAGAAGAAGGACTGAGGAAGTCCCTGCAGAATTCAGATGCGTACTTTCTTGTGCAAGAGCAAGCGCTAGAGGATTTAAGCGCCAAACAAGAGAAAGTTAATAAGCTTGCTAAGCATCTTGCCAGCATTATGGGTACCCAGGATATTGTTTCTTGAACTCTTCTGAAGTGGTTTCAGTTCTGGACTTGCTTTGCTGCGGCATTTATATGCTGCTTTGTTCCCTATATTTGCACTGGTGGCGAACTTTGATGCCCAGTGGATGTAATATGTGTAATAGCCATGATAGCCTAGCATAAGTTGCTTGCTTATTTATTTCCTTGTTGTCTTGTTTATTTGTTTGCTTGTAGTCAGTGCAGTTCTTTTTCCGCGGTTTCCTAGTGGCTATAATAACCTATTTTTTAAAACTAGGCCACAATAACCATGGGCTAATATTTACTGTAGTGACACTGGGTGTCACAACCCTAGACTTTGCTTGTATTAGTTGCATTTGAGAGCATCCTGCATCATGTCTAAATTTCTGAAACTTGAATTGAGCATTGTTGAAACCTCAGAAATCTAATTAAAAGAAGGGCAAGCACCCTTTAAATTGCATTCTGTGAATCCCAAATGCCCTAAAAATAGTTTTGTGAATTTTGGCAAGAGTTATATATCAAACCAAAATTCTGGAACATTTTTAAGGAATTATTTGGTCTCTGAATTTAAATCAATAATCTATTTGAATTTGGGGATACATTCATAATATATAATGAATATATTTTCAAATGCTTTGAAATGTTTTATGTACTTTTGGATTAGTCCAGAGAGGTAACATAAAATATTTCAGAATGTTTCGGCACTGTTTGAAATTATTTTGAATTTGGAAACAGTGGCAAAATAAAATGAAAAGGGAAACCGAACAGAAAAGTAAAAAAACAGAACTCACCTGGTCCACTTACCTGGTGGCCCAACAGGACCGGCCCAGCTAGGCCCAGCCCACCACCGCCTGGCTCCCTATCGCCTCCATCCTCGCGCCAGTAGGCAGGGGCGCGTGCCCGGTGCGCGTGGCCACACGCCGGCCACCTCCTCCCTGCCTGACTACCTCCTCCTCCCCCTGGACATCTCTCGCAGCGCCACGCAGCCCCCTGGAACCCCCTCGCTCACTCCCCCGACCCCATCCCCTTCCTTGGGTCTCTCCCTCGCACGCACCAAGCACAGCCGTCGCCGTGGCCATGGCCACTGCCTCGCCTCCCCAACACCTCCACGAGGTCCGTCACCGTCTTCTACGCCTCTACAACGAGCCACGAGCCGCGGGACACCCTCAAACACAGTCCAAGTCATCGTCTTCAACCTCCGGCCTCCCAGATCTCCAGTGACCCTGTGCTGCCTCCGACGCTCCCCCGGCCTCGTCTCCGCCTCAGATGGATCTGCTGTGAGCTACTGCTGCTTCTCCTATGCTCACCCCCTCCGTTCCTGTCCCCTAGCTCCATTTCCCACCGCGGCCGAGAGCTTCTCGCCGCCGTCCATGGCGTAGCCGTGGCCACAGCCGCGCAAGCTCACAACTGAGCATGTCACCATGCTCAGTGCACCCCCAGGACGCCGTAGCACCCCTCTGCGCTCCTGTCGTGCTTTCTAACGTCGTTTCCGTGCACGCCCGAAATCCGGCCGCCGCCTGGCTCGACGCCGGCATCATCTTAGTCCACCCCCGCACACACCGCCTTCACCACTCGACGCGTGAGTCCACCAGTAGCACGTAGGACGCCTCCGTCGTCATTTTGGTCGCCAGAGCGCGAAACCCGCGCTGCTCCACCGCGTCTGGCCTCGCCGGCGTCATGTCGCCGTGTGGGTTTGACCCCACTGACCAGGGGTTTGACCCTTCTTGACTTCCCCAGGGTCCCTGACAGGTGGGCCCATGCCCTTGCTAATTTAGGTTAAGTGCTAATTAAACATAATTAGCCCTGTCAATACTGACATGTGGGACCAGGGCCTTAACTAGTCTAGTTTAGTATTAGTTTAGAGCTAATTGACTCGGGTTAATTAGTTAGACACTGACATGTGGGTCCCAGCCGTCAGGTTTGACCTGGGCTGGCGCCTTTGACCTGCTGATGTCACCCTGACATCATGCCGACACAGATAACCTTTTCTGGATTTATTTTTAATTCAGGAAATTTCAGAAAATATCCAAAACTTCTAAAAATCATATAAAATCAACTGTAACTCGAAATGAAACAAATTATCAGAAAAATCCAAAGAATCAGTTTATGGTATTTTCATGCATGTTTGAGCAACCTAAAGCTACTGTGTATGACAATTTGAATTAATGGCATTTAAAATGTCATATATGGAGTTTGAATTTGAATCTTAGATTAAAACCAACTCCATTTAACCTGCTGCTAGTTGCATTAGCTCAAACCACATCATATTGCCATGTCATGATCATGCATCATATTGTGCATTGTATTGATTGTGTTCTTCCTTGTTTGCCGGTGTTTGTTCCCTCTCGATAGACGTGGTTCCGACGATGAGTTCGATGACACCGATGAAGAACTATACTATCTTCAGAAGTGCCAGGCAAGCAAAACCCCCTTGTTCATTCCGTTACAATCCCACTCTCTCGCTCCTGCTCTCTTTTACTGCATTAGGACAACAACGATTCATCTGTTACTTGCTGCGGTAGTTGAACCCCTTTTCCTCTGCATGACATGCCATTGCCACAGTAAATAGATGAAACCCACTAGCATGAGTAGGAGTTGCTTGAGCCCTGATGTGCCTACTCATTCATGCTTGTTTGTCATGCCTGCTACTGCTTAGAGTTGAGTCAGGTCTGATTCATCGGTGATGAATCAGAGGTGTGTGAACATGTCCTACCATGTGTGAGCTAAGTGTGTGAACACGATTTGGTAAAGGTAGCGGTGAGAGGCCATGTAGGAGAACATGGTGGGTTGTCTCATTGAAGCCGTCCTCAGGAACCGAGTTCTGTGTTTGTGATTCATGAACAGTCACTACCACTCATTGGGATCCTTAATTGACCCTCTCGGCTTCTTAACCACCCTTGTCCTCTGTCCAGGAGTTGCAAGTAGTTTCTGGTGTTTGTAGTATGCTGGAGGCCGTGCGCAGTGCTGACACGAGGGGTGGGTTGTGATGCGGTAGGCACATGGCACGGTGTATCGGGCGCCCGTTTGGTGTCTCGGGAACCCTGCACACATCGTTCGAGGCCGTATGTGGAAACTTCGGCCGGACTCCCTGCGGATGGAACCTGAATAGGCGATAAACCTGGACTAGAGACTTGAGTGTTTAGGTAGGCCGTGGCCGACACCCTCGTTGGGTTGCCGAGTACATGTTGTGTAAACGGCGGTAAGTGGTGAGAGCATGTGTGAAGAAGTACACCCCTGTAGGGTTAACATCATCTATTCGAATAGGTGTGTCCGCGGTAAAGGACTTCTGGGTTTCCTATACAGTTCATAGACAAGTGAAAGTGGATACTCTAAAATACGCAAGATAAGCGTGAGTGCTATGGGTGGCGTTCTCGTAGGGAGACGGGAGCGGATCCATACTGGTGTATTGATATGGTGAATATGTGGACTCATGTGCGCCACCTCAAAAGAGTTACTTGCAGTCGCAATTCAGGATAGCTACCGAGTCAAAGCTGGCTTGCTGCAGTTAAACCCCACCACCCCCTTTGTTGATACTGATGCATAAGTAGATAGTTCTGATGTAAGTCTTGTTGGGTACATTTGTACTCACGTTTGCCTATTTTATATTTTTGCAAAGAGACTTCAGTCTCACTAGTAGTTCCGTGTGGACTTCGATGTTTAGCTTGTTACCTCAGCTATGATCTTGTGCCCTCGGCAGGATCTGGTAGTTAGTCAGACTTCTCAGCCTTTTTCATTTGTAGTTGTCTGTACTCAGACATGTTAAGCTTCCGCATGTGCTTTGACTTGTATGCTCTGAATGTTGGGTCGTGAGACCCATGTTTGTAATATCTCACTCCTTGGAGCCTATCGAATAGAATACTTGAGTTGTAGAGTCATGTTGTGATGCCATGTTGTATTTGCACATATCGAGCATATTGTGTGTATGTTATTGAAATGCTTGGTATGTGTGGGATCTGACTATCTAGTTGTTTATCCTTAGTAGCCTCTCTTACTGGGAAATGTATCCTAGTGCTTCCACTAAGCGTTGGTAGCTTGCTACTGCTCCGGAACACTTAGGCTGGCCAGCATGTGTCCTTTGTTTCCTGTGTCTGTCCCTTCGGGGAAATGTCACGCGGTGTCAACCGGAGTCCTGCTAGCCCAGCTGCTACAGCCTGGATTCACTCGCTGATGACCGACACGTTCGTTGCTGGGTCATGTATGCCTGTCCTGTAAGTTAGTGCCACTTTGGGTTCACGACTAGCCATGTCAGCCCGGGCTCCTTGTCATATGGATGCTGGCGACACTATCATATACGTGTGCCAAAAGGCACAAATGGTCCCGGGCAAGGTAAGGCGACACCCATGGGAATACCGTGCGTGAGGCCGCAAAGTGATATGAGGTGTTACATGCTAGATCAGTGTGGCTTTGAGTCGGGGTCGTGACAGCTTTGGTATCAGAGCATGACTGCCTGTAGGATTACCAAGCCAAACTGGTCGAAGTTGAGTCTATAAATTCTTTAGTTATATAAGGGAATTGATTGTGGGATGGAACGTAAGGCTCTTTTTACTCCTTATACCTTATGCCTTCTGATCCGAGTCATCTTATCTTTCCTACGGGGTTAAGGAACTAGGCTATCTCCTCTTTCTATCAGGATCACGTGTTACTAATCCGTAGACTTATAGAATTGTTGGATTTAAGCCTCGGTTCAATTCCTATCACTTTTGTATGTTAATTGTTGATCTCGAAACCTTGATATTGTGCTTTTGAGTGGCTATGCCACCTTTTTTGTAGCATGTCTCAAATTCTTTTGAGCATTTACAACCATTATGTTGTCCGAGTCATCCCAGGTTTCTAAATAGTCTGAAGCATTTGCAAAATCCTTTCCTCCCATTTTGATGTCCCTTTGGACCAGATTAACCACACTAAACGGTGAGTAGAGGTACTCTATTGCCTCAACATTTATGCTAGAGCTGTTATTATGACCCTAGGTGTTTTAGGGGATCATCTAGTGATCTAGCCATGATTCATGTTTCCAGTGTGACGACTCTGGCCATCATTCTCGAAAGCATCATGTGATGCCACTTAGTATGTAGGTATTCCACTTCTGGGTTTTGAACCCAAGACTCACCCTACTTACTTCATGTTGATAGTAATTGCTAGCACCCTTAGGTTATTAGTGACCTTTGCGTTAGTCCTCGAGGTCTGTGGTATATCGTTCTTCCAATACCATGAACCATTATGGCAGAAGTTCTTTGAACCAAAAGATCACAACCAGAGTGCTTTTGATGAGTTCTCCATTCAACATTGTGAATCTGCCAGTCCTACCTTTCTGCATGGGTTACCCGGAAGAAATATGTTGAACTTGTTCAAAATGCTAGTCCATGCATCCACAACTCGGAAAATCATATGTTCTTTTGAGTTGTCCCTCTTTAGTTGTTTTTTTGACCCCCGTCTATCAATTGATAGTCAGGAGTAGTCATGCACTCGTGTTCATCGATGCCTATTATTCTTGTGGTCCGCCAAGCCATTCTATTCTGGAATGACTAGGAGAAACAAATTCCAGTACCTTGTCCAATTCCAGGATTGGGTCAAAGCAGTCGTACTCCACAGATCAAATTGCTAATCCAGTTTTTGCTCTGTTCTACCTTGGAGTATTACCATATTTATATGAAGAATATCATGGGAATTGCATACCATCCTATGAACTCTTGATACAGTGATACTTCTCGCCATCATTTTTCATTCATTGGTTCTGTGTTATTGTAACCGGAACACCGAGAAGTGAATCGTGATGTGTGAGATCTATACTCCTAGCAACTCTGTTGCTTGGTAGTTAAATGGACAATAACCTCATTCTTAGGGTGTTGATTATTGAATCATCGCCCTAAGGTTGATCGTGCTACCTAGTCCTTATTTTTGGTGCACTCTCCGATCAGTCAGTTAGGATTGTGTCAATCCCTTGCTCTTTTGATCATATTGTCTTGCCCTGAAAAACAAGATTGTTCTCGAGCTTAGTAACATATCGGTGGTTCATGATTTTCCGAATATATTCTCGGAAGTATCACCAGGTTGTCACCTGACCACTATGTTGAGTTCGTGATCAAGTTAGTTTCCTTGTAAACCACCCCTTCTCCAAGAATCTGTGTTGGATACCCCTGAGCTAGTTGGTCCAGCTAAACAACAACTTGGAGAGTTGGAAGATAAAAGCTTGTCTGACTCAGTTCATTCCAAGGGATACCTTTGTGTGTGTGTATTGAAGGAAGATGGTATTTTCATCGATTGACCCTCATGGTTAGTTAACGGATCTATCATCTTATCCAATCTTTGATTCGGGTATGGGTTATCGCCAAATCAAATCAGAACCAACGATATTCATAATGTTGTCTTACTCGTGGTTGTTTCCTCGGGCATACACCATTACATCTTTTGGTCTGACCAATGCTATCACCATGTTCACATAATTGTGGAATTCCATTTATATGGAAACCAGGATGAATTGTTGTTGAGCCCATCGACAACATCCTTATCTTCTCCATAATCTTGTTGAACATTAAGCTAGTATTGGAAACTTTTGAAAGCATTTCTTCATGCTAGCTCATGAAGCATATGTTCGGATGAAAGAAGTGACTTCCTCTAATTCGTGTGCATTTGGTGCAAGTTGCCACCGCGAATTCGAGAAAGTCAATGTTGCTTCCTTGGAATCATCCCAAGTTAGTCACACATGTGCGAAGTGCTCTATGGTTTCATAGGTTGGCCGCCTCCATTCTATATGTGTTCCCCAGCACACCAAGCCACTGATTGACTTGTTCAAGGAGAAGAAGTTCCTTCTTAAGAGTATACCGTATGCAATGACTTCGATATCCTCGATGATGATTCCCCACCTGAACTCGGTAGTGTTTTATTATAATACTACTATGTGGCCATGTTTGTCTGGGACAACGTGTTCACATGTTTGTAGCAGAACAAGCTCATGCTTTGGAGCTTGCTATCGTAGTTCATTCCCCGAGAATCTCGCAACGTCATCTCGTCGATTTGTGTTGCAAACTTTCATTTTTCTTTCTAGACTCGATGAGTCTAGATTATTTTGAAACCAACCAGATCTGAATCTCAGGCAGATATGATGGTTGGAACGTGTCCCAAGAATTATAATATTGGCCTCTGTGTAAACCGATAAAGTGGATGTTGTGGCCAACACACCCAGCTGGAAGACCCATTATTATAGTATCTTGATTGAAGAAGTTGACCACCTCCCCATAAGGATTTCATAGGATATACTCCCTAATTGTTCCTTATGGATTCTTGTGCTCCCAAAGTCCGACCTTTTACTTGATGGTCTAGTTACCAAACCATTTCAATGAATGGGATACGCTAGCACATCAAGGAGAACATTAGAAGTGGAGTGCTAAATGCTCTCGGTCGATCATCCGGATTTTGATCCCTTGGCCTCGCTAAGGTGAAATCTGAGAAATTGTTATCTTCCTTTGCATCTGCATCCTCCACCGGTATTCATCATGGCAGTATGTTGTGTTGCCAGGATCCTTGACACGGATATTGGTAAAACCTTGATGAATATGGAAATGCTGAAGTTCTTAACAGCACACACAAGCGCTAGGTGTTATCATCAGCACTAACTGGGATTGCTCTCAGTTTTCTCCGGTTATGCTATAACCATTCCAACAGTGGAACTATTCCCTACTGTTGAGTTCCTCCCCAGTTACTAGAATCATTTCCGATATTTGCATTTTGTTCCCAGCTTGCACCACCATTGTGCCATCCTACCATGGGTTCCATCCATTCTTGACGATAATCAAAAATCATCCGTTGCGTTGTCTTCAACAAGGTAGTCCACATCATCCATTTTGGACCGAGTATGTCATTCTTTCGGACTCCTTGAAATGATCGATTGTGATTTGCCTTAGGCTGGTATAAAGAGTTTCAATGATCTCTGAATCAAAGATAACTAGATGATGCCCTGCGCGTTGCTTCAGGATTTTCTGATGATTTGTTTGGGATATGATGGTTGAAGAATATTAAGGTCCAATTTCATCCGACGAAGATTGTAAATCAGCGCCCTGGAAATTCAAAACATATTGGGTATTCATGGTACCTCCTAAAAGTATTAATTTTCTAAAAGAGCATGAAAATACGATGGTACGCGCCTACCTACTGTGGTCGGCCAAATATTCCTAGATCTAGCAACGTATGTAGAGCTTATCTCAAATCCATGAAAAATTTATTCGTTCAATATTGATAAGAGTTCCACTCACAATTTTTTGATAAAAACGTACAAAGACAGAGGTAACTAAATGAGTAATTGAAAAAGATGTGATTTTGTGCTGCCATTGCTCGGTTCCTTCTGCAGTTTGGGATTTCGCTTTGCGTTTTTGTAGTTTCCCGATTGATCTCGTTCCTTCTCTGCTGACTAAAAACATGGAATGGTTGGTCAATTGCCATTTTTTAGCCACCTTGCAAAAAAGATTTCCCTGTTTGGCTGGCGACACCAGCCGGATAAAGGAAAAGAATCGGTGATGTTTAGTTCCACAGATATGTGGATGGCTGGCCTCCACAACTTGAAGCATATGGCATTACACATAATTTCTTTTATCCACTCTTCGAATCTGTAAAATATTCTTCATACCTCCAATCTTCTATTTTATACTTCTTTTCTAATGAACTTTGTTCTTAATAAATGCAACAAATATTGTTGCCTTCATTGAAGAATCTCCGGCCAACGTGGAGTTGCCAGTGGATTCTTCGGCCAGCGTTGCAACCACACTACGATGATGCAGATTGAAACCACCGTCCAGGGTAGATATTTGCTGACAAAGATTTGGAAGTGGAAGAAGACGCGAGGGGACCTAGAGCTATAAAGTACGGGAAGCGGAAGGGTAATGAACCGCCGGCCGGCCGCTTGATTACCTCATTAGTTAATGTTGTACGTATGGGATAGTGGAAGATTGAAACGGCAGCCATAATGCATGGCTGGTAGTGTGAAGAAGAAAGGAAGTGATGCGTTGAGAACCCTTCAGCTTCACGGACAAAGCCAGCCAGCGATGCAATGATATGGCTGCATGGCTGAGTTGAGTAGCTGCATGTTAAGTTAATTTGCAAATTGAATGATGATGTGGCATGATGATGATGTGGACAGTGTGCATGTTAAGAGAATTGGCTGTAGTGGGGATCAACTTCTTAAGAATGTAAGATTCTTTTTGCCACTTAAGGGGATATTTCCATGAGTCACCTCCTCTAAGATGTCTCGTTATGGTATCATGGCAACTCAACTCCTCGCTACGTTGACAACCGATCACCACCCTCTTACGTGTGGAATTGTTGTCTACCTAGTGAACCCTCGTCATCTGTTTCACCCCATCCCTTTGGATGTGTGTTTCGTGTCTCATCTCGAGAGATGTTTCTACGTCCCATTCTGTGAGTTGATCTTGTGACCATTAAGATGATCCATCCATGTAGGCATGTTTCACTCTTTTGTCCTCGTGTTGGATGAAGATATCGAAAGCAAAGACGTCAAGATCAATTTGAGTCAACAAATCAACAACCCCGAGAAGACAGTTGGATCATGAAGTTTGTGTTACTTGGTGTCCCCTTTGTCTTCTTACCTCACGTCTTGAATCTCGGGACGAGATTCTTGTTTAGTGGGGGTGAGTTGTCACAACCCTAGACTTTGCTTGTATTAATTGCATTTGAGAGCATCCTGCATCATGTCTAAATTTCTGAAACTTGAATTGAGGATTGTTGAAACCTCAGAAATCTAATTAAAAGAAGGGCAAGCACCCTTTAAATTGCATTCTATGAATCCAAAATGCCCTAAAAATAGGTTTGTGAATTTTGGCAAGAGTTATATATCAAACCAAAATTCTGGAACATTTTAAGGAATTATTTGGTCTCTAAATTTAAATCAATAATCTATTTGAATTTGGGGATATATTCATAATATATAATGAATATGTTTTCAAATGCTTTGAAATGTTTTATGCACTTTTGGATTAGTCCAGAGAGGTAACATAAAATATTTCAGAATGTTTTGGCACTGCTTGAAATTATTTTGAATTTGAAAACAGTGGAAAAATAAAATGAAAAGGGAAATAGAACAGAAAAATAAAAAAAACAGAACTAACCTGCTCCACTTACCTGGTGGCCCAACAGGACCGGCCCAGCTAGGCCCAGCCCACCACTGCCTGGCTCCCTGTCGCCTTCCTCCTCGTGCCAGTAGGAAGGGGCACGTGCCCGATGCGCGTGGCCACACGCCGGCCACCTCCTCCCTGCCTGGCTGCCTCCTTCTCCCCCTGGACGTCTCTCGCAGCGCCACGCAGCCCCTGGAACCCCCTCGCTCACTCCCCCGACCCCATCCCCTTCCCTGGCTCTCTCCCTCGCTTGCACCGAGCACAGTCGTCGCCGCCGCTCGCTGTTGCCGTGGCCACGGCCACTGCCTCGCCTCCCCAACACCTCCACGAGGTCTGCCTCCGTCTTCTACACCTCTACAACGAGCCACGAGCCGCGGGACGCCCTCGAACACCGTCCAAGTCATCGTCTTCAACCTCCAGCCGCCCAGATCTCCGGCGACCCTGAGCTGCCTCCGACGCTCCCCCGGCGTCGTCTCAGCCTCGGATGGATCTGCTATGAGCTCTTGCTGCTTCTCTTGTGCTCGCCCCCTCCATTCCCGTCCCCTAGCTCCATTTACCACCGCGGCCGAGAGCTTCTCGCCGCCGCCCATGGCGTAGCCGTGGCCACAGCCGCGCAAGCTCACAACTGAGCATGTCACCGTGCTCAGTGCACCCCCAGGAGGCCGTAGCACCCCTCTACGCCCCTGCCGTGCTTTCTAACGTCGTTTCCGTGCACGCCCGAACTCCGGCCGCCGCCTGGCTCGATGCCGGCGTCATCTCCGGCCACCCCCGCACACACCGTCTGCACCACTCGATGCGCAAGTCCACCAGCAGCACGTAGCACGCCTCCGCCGTCGTTTTGGTCGCCGGAGCGTGAAACCCGCGCTGCTCCGCCGCGTCTGACCTCGCCGGCGTCATGTCGCCGGTGGGTTTGACCCCACTGACCCGGGGTTTGACCATGTTTGGCTTCCCAGGGTCGCTGACAGGTGGGCCCATGCCCTTGCTAATTTAGGTTAAGTGCTAATTAAACATAATTAGCCCTGTTAATACTGACATGTGGGACCAGGGCCTTAACTAGTCTAGTTTAGTATTAGTTTAGAGCTAATTAACTCAGGTTAATTAGTTAGACACTGACATGTGGGTCCCAGCTGTCAGGTTTGACCTGGGCTGGCGCCTTTGACCTGTTGACGTCACCCCGACGTCATACCGACACAGGTAACCTTTTCTGGATTTATTTTTAATTCAAGGAAATTTCAGAAAATATCCAAAACTTCTAAAAATCATATAAAATCAACCATAACTCCAAATGCAACAAATTATATATGAAAAATTATCAGAAAAATCCAAAGAATCAGTTTATGGTATTTTTATGCATGTTTGAGAAACCTGAAGCTACTGTATATGACAAATTGAATTAATGGCATTTAAAATGTCATATATGGAGTTTGAATTTGAATCTTAGATTCAAACCAACTCCATTTAACCTGCTGCTAGTTGCATTAGCTCAAACCACATCATATTGCCATGTCATGATCATGCATAATATTGTGCATTGCATTGATTGTGTTCTTCCTTGTTTGTCGGTGTTTGTTCCCTCTCGATACACGTGGTTCCAACGATGAGTTCGATGACACTGATGAAGAACTATACTATCTTCAGAAGTGCCAGGCAAGCAAAACCCCCTTATTCATTCTGATACAATCCCACTCTCTTGCTCCTGCTCTCTTTTACTGCATTAGGACAACAACGATTCATCTGTTACTTGCTGCGGTAGTTGAACCCCTTTTCCTCTGCATGACATGCCATTGCCATAGTAAATAGATGAAACCCACTAGCATGAGTAGGAGTTGCTTGAGCCCTGATGTGCCTACTCATTCATGCTTGTTTGTCATGCCTGCTACTGCTTAGAGTTGAGTCAGGTCTGATTCATCGGGGATGAATGAGAGGTGTGTGAGCATGTCCTACTGTGTGTGATCTAAGTGTGTGAACACGATTAGGTAAAGGTAGCGGTGAGAGGCCATGTAGGAGTACATGGTGGGTTGTCTCATTGAAGCCGTCCTCAGGAACTGAGTTCTGTGTTTGTGATCCATGAACAGTTACTACCACTCATTGGGATCCTTAATTGACCCTCTCGACTTCTTAACCACTCTTGTCCTCTGTCCAGGAGTTGCAAGTAGTTTCTGGTGTTCGTAGTATGCTGGAGGCCATGCGCAGCGCTGACCCGAGGGGTGGGTTGTGATGCGGTAGGCACGTGGCACGGTGTACCGGGCGCCCGTTTGGTGTCTCGGGAACCCTGCACACATCGTTTGGGGCCTTATGTGGAAACTTCGGCCGGACTCCCTGCGGATGGAACCTGAATAGGCGATAAACCTGGACTAGAGACTTGAGTGTTTAGGTAGTCCGTGGCCGACACCCTCGTTGGGCTTCCGCTTGAAGGTTGCTGAGTACATGACGTGTAAACGGCGATAAGTGGTGAGAGCGTGTGTGAATAAGTACACCCCTGCAGGGTTAACATCATCTGTTCGAATAGCCGTGCCCGCGGTAAAGGACTTCTGGTTTGCCTGTACAATTCATAGACAAGTGAAAGTGGATACTCTAAAATACGCAAGATAAGCATGAGTGCTATGGGTAGCGTTCTCGTAGGTAGACGGGAGCTGATCCATAGTGGTGTATTGATATGGTGAATATGTGGACTCATGTGCGCCACCTCAAAAGAGTTACTTGCAGTCGCAGTTCAGGATAGCCACCGAGTCAAAGATGGCTTGCTGCAGTTAAACCCCACCACCCCCTTTGTTGATACTGATGCATAAGTAGATAGTTCTGACGTAAGTCTTGCTGGGTACATTTGTACTCATGTTTGCCTATTTTATGTTTTTGCAGAGAGACTTCAGTCTCACTAGTAGTTCCGTGTGGACTTCAACGTTTAGCTTGTTACCTCAGCTACGATCTTGTGCCCTCGGCAGGATCTGGTAGTTAGTCAGGCTTGTCAGCCTTTTTCATTTGTAGTTGCCTGTACTCAGACATGTTAAGCTTCCGCATGTGCTTTGACTTGTATGCTCTAAATGTTGGGTCGTGAGACCCATGTTTGTAATATCTCGCTCCTCGGACCCAATCGAATAGAATACTTGAGTTGTAGAGTCATGTTGTGATGCCATGTTGTATTTGCACATATCGAGCATATTGTGTGTATGTTATTGAAATGCTTGGTATATGTGGGATCTGACTATCTAGTTGTTTATCCTTGGTAGCCTCTTACCGGGAAATATCTCTAGTGCTTCCACTGAGCCTTGGTAGCTTGCTACTGCTCCGGAACACTTAGGTTGGCCGGCATGTGTCCTTCATTCCTGTGTCTGTCCCTTTGGGGAAATGTCACGCGGTGTCTACCGGAGTCCTGTTAGCCTGCTATAGCCCGGTTTACCGGAGTCCTGCTAGCCCAGCTGCTACAGCCCGGATTCACTCGCTGATGACCGACACGTTCGTTGCTGGGTCATGTATGCCTGTCCCTATAAGTTAGTGCCACTTTGGGTTCACGACTATCCATGTCATCCCAGGCTCCTTGTCATATGGATGCTAGCGACACTATCATATACGTGTGCTAAAAGGCGCAAATGGTCCCGGGAAGGTAAGGCGACACCCGTGGGAATACCGTGCGTGAGGCCGCAAAGTGATTTGAGGTGTTACATGCTAGATCGGTGTGGCTTTGAGTCGGGGTCCTGACACTGGGCCTCCTACAGGCCGTAGAAACAGTGAGCCTTCTACGGGCCGTAGAAACAGTAGGACTTCTACGGGCCGTAGAAACAATGGGCCTTCTATGGGCCGTAGAAACAATGGGCCTTCTACGGGCCGTATCATCAATGGGCCTTATACGGGTCGTATGATCGATTGGCCAAACATGGACCAATAACAGGCCGCATTATGGCCGTAAACGGGCTAGAGTTGGAACCGTCTGTTCATGGGCCGACCATAACGGGCCATTGTTAATAGGCCGTATTTGATGACGCTATGAAAATGGCCCAACGTATTAACGAACCAAAAACGGGCTGACTGTAACCACGAGCTAAATTTGGCCCACAAGCAGAAAATGACAGTAACGGGCCGTAAGTAAACGAATGCTGGAAATGAGCCCAAGAATAAATGGGCTTTGAGAAGGCGAAAAGATAACATGGGCTGGAAATAGCCCAACGGAATAACGGGCCATTAATGGGTATAAAGTGATACACTATTCATTACGGGCTAGTTTCACCACGTGCCATTAATGGGTGTAAAGTGATACACTGTTCATTACTGGCCTGTTTCACCATGGGCCGTTAATAGGCCAAGAGTTACATAGGGCCTCATATGGGCCGAAAGACGTCATGAGCCATACATGGGCCAGAAGTGAAAACGGGCTGGAATCATATTGGATGGCCCAAATGACGCTACTGGGCCTAATTAGGATAGGGCATAATGGGCCTTGGGTTAGCGGGCTGTAAATGGGCTATATGCAAACATGCCATTAATAGGATTTCCATGGGCTGGCCCGCCACCTTTTGACTGAGTCAAAAGGGCCGGCCTTTTCATAGGAATGGGCCTCTGTTGGGCCGTGCCATGTGTCGACGTATCATAGGCGCCTTCTGTCCAATGAGTGGATGACATATGTCCCAACGATGAGCCGACACGTGTTTCCTCCAGCCAATGATGATTTTACATGTGGAAAATCCCCATTGGTCGGGGTTTTTAACGGGTTATCGGATCCAAAACCCGACCCGATAGCTTAACGGCGTTCCGTTATGGTGGATGCCACGTGTCGGTCACCCTTGACGAAAGAACTTCTGTGACACGCGATTTATCATCATGGAAGTGGACACTTTCGTGATGATAATTTTGGTAAGGTCATGGAACACTTCTACGACAGCACAGGTATGACTATCTTGATTCTATCATAAAATCGTCATGGATGTACATGCATGACAGAAAACGCGACCTACTGTGACTGTTTCGGCTGCAGCGTGAGGCTGTCGTCGCCGCAGAATAACAGGGGGTGTGGGTGAGTAGAGGGATGCCCTGGGCCAGCGGTGGGAGTAGTAGGGGGTGGTGAGGCCTCCATGGCATCACAGCCGGCCACGAGATGCAGGAGCACGCGACACAACCGGCGCTGCTTTGGGCGGCTGGAGCAAGAAGACCAGAGGTTGAAGAAGCCTATGACCATTGGATGGACATCATATGGTCACTGAAGCTAGAATCGTTCATATTGACTAAGTTGACAAAGCCCTCCGTCCTCGTCAACTTAGTAGGCCCACAAGTGAGCCACCCACTATGGTGGGTCCCAGCTAGCAGAGGGGTATTCATTTTTTTTGTACGTAATAAGGAGGCACTTCCTTGCATGCGAAGATATAGCTGGTGGGTCCGACCTGTCAGCGGGGGGAACTTTTTTTCATGAAATACAGAAGCCCTTCCCATGTACAGTCCATGTACAGTGCGTAATAAGGAGGAACTTTCCTTGCGTGCGACCATGGACCTCGTGGGTCCCAGCCATCAGGCTCTCCATGTACAGTCCTCTTCCGATGACTCTCAATTGTTGACCACGCTGCGCTGAGCGCACCGAGGCGGTGGACGACGGTGAGGCCCTAGACTGGAATGACCTGGAGATGGGGAAGACACGGCAATGGAGTCGCAGATGGAGAGGAGTGGGAAACTTGACTGGTTTGGGTGCGGGGTGGGCCTACACTCGGCAGAGAATAACAGGAGGTGCAGAGTGGAGGGATGGCCTGGCCGTCGGTGGGGTAGCGTTTCGCTGAGGAGCGCAAAACAACGCCGCTGGACGCCGAAGGCTGGAGCAGGCGGTTCTGGCAGCGCTGGGGGAAGAAGATGAGAGATTGAAGAAGAATGCCGGCCGTTGGATGTAAATCCAACGCCTTCTTAGGCTTCGACCTACTGGCCCACATGTCAGCCAGTCCATTTGTTTTTTAGTCCATTTGGTGGGCTGGGTGAAACAATGATGTAGCATCTATGCAGCCCATTTAAATCCCATTTGCATTTTTCTCGAAATCCGTGGACTTGCTGGGCTGGGTGAAAATATCATGTTGGGTTAGACGGAGAAATGTTATAAAAACATAAACACATGATTGCACGTCTATTACTGCATTGGTTAGTAAAATCTTTGCAAGCTTAGGTACGCAATCACTAGGAGTTAACTTGCCAAGTTATATATAAACAATTATTATTATTATTTTGTAAGAACTTTCAACTTATGAAATAAAATATCATTTTAATTTGATGAGTTAATAGTATGTGGGGTATTATTATTTTTTAGGCTAGACGTGGGACAGTTGAGTTGGTTCTAGGGGAAAGTACTGGGAGAAAATTTAGTTTACATCGAAAAAGAAAGTGGGAGAAAATTCAGAGACCTGGTGGGTCCACCTGAGGAGGGGAATATGTTGGGAGGAAGGGGATTGAAAGCACGGCAGCCGAGTGAACTAGTTTTTTTAGCGGACAAGTGAACTAGTTACATACATAAGCAAATAGCCACTAAAAAAGCAATCAGGTTAATGGGTTCTTAAAAGAAATATTTCGGACAAAAAAGATAATTACGACACATAGGCTAATGCATGAAACACTCAGACTATAAAGGTGCTTATAAACAGATAAAGTACAGCATCTAGACCTTCCTGGCACGCTTGATCATGACGCTGCGGTTGTCCGTGTACTCATCGGTTACGGGAAGCAGACACGCCCTCATGTCCGAGATCTGCCTGTACATGTCATACGTGCGTATGTGTCCTTGGCCGCGTAGGTTATGTAGGCTAGATTCAGAGGTACCTCCCACGTGTTCAGGTCGTCTTCGTTCATGTTGGCATATCAGGGGTCGATGATGGTCTCAGCGAGGTCAACCACGGAGTCCTTCTCCTGCCCATTGCTGATGATCTTGTATTGCTTCTGGATGTCGACAAGCTTGTTGCACCAGATGGTCGAATCGTCGCGTTCTTCCTTCTATCCACCATAGCGAAGGTGCAGTCGGCGCTGCTGATGAAACGGGCGAATGCTCCAGAACCTGGTGCAGCCACAGGACTAAGGTGAGGCAGAGCTTCACCGAGTCCGTATCATTGGTGTACATCACATTCAACTTGGTGCAGCCATATGACTGAACAGAGAACTCAAAGGGGAACTCCTTGCTGAGGTCCACATCCAGTAGGCTCACCCCTCGGATCGCCATTGGAGTCTCTTCGAGTGAACGAGTGTGTAGGCGGCGGCAGCAGTTCGTTTTTCAGCTCTTGGGGAACTGGGTTCAACAGTAAGCTGAGTGTGTACATGCGACAATAGTTACTACCCCTCCCTCGTCCGTTGCACACCTGGCAGAAGATGCACCCTCGGCGCATTCAAATGCCTCCATTAAGAAACCTACTCCAGCCACACGTCGATTCACGAGCGGGTCTGTATTGGTACTGTAATAACAGGAGTTAGTGGTCACTTTACTTAAATTTAATTAGCTTTAATATAAATTTATACTTAAAACAAGCAATGCATTGTCTTGTTATATTAGTGCCACAGGATCAACATGCACAACAATTAGAATTATTATTCTTAGGACGCACACGATCAGCACATTTTTCGCACTTTCACAAAGATAATACTACCAAGTTTGAACTGTTTGTTATGGTTGTTGTCCTCTGCATCATCATGCCGTGTTTCCCAGCTTGCAAGATTCAGAATCAACAAATAAGATCCAAATAATAAGTACAACAAAGATGCCTAAACATCTCATTGATTCCCAGCTTGCAAGATTCAAAACCAACAAATAAGATCCAAATAATAAGTACAACAAAGATGCCTACACATCTCATTGATTCCCAGCTTGCAAGATTCAGAACCAACAAATAAGATTTAAATAATAAGTACAACAAAGATGCCTACACATCTCATTGATTCCCGGCTTGCAAGATTCAGAACCAACCCATTAGAGCCTTTTGATAAAGTGAATATCGGGATTAAATCCATCTTGGCTAGCCATGTCATACAATCAAAGAACTTGGCAAATGCTCTTGACCGTCACAACATCTATAGTTGACTATTCCTGTTTGCACAGCACAAACAAGGAGACAGGAGAGCATGATTTCACTTTAATAGCGCCCTCCTTGAACTCAACTTGCAGCTCCACTAGGATGAGGTCTGCTTGGAGTTCCATGATTCAATTCATGCGCCTTTTTCTGCAGTTCACCTGAAATGAAGCAAAGATTGCATCATTCAGCTAGCAAGAAGTACTTGCTCTCATGAGCTGGCAGGTTCTTCTTTAGCAGTTGCACTAAAATTGAGGAACATTAAGGTTGGATGTCCGGCTCATGTAAGGTGCAACTATAATTTTCTTATCCTTTTGTGCAGTTCCACTAAAATAAAGTGCCATTGTGGTGACAGTGACGGCTCCATCTTGCAAAGGATAATAAAATGTTGCACGAGATTACCAGCAGAACTTGACGAAGATTTTGGAAACTCCAATCACCATTTTGTGCAGTTCCACCAAAATTGAGAGATGTTGCCCACGTGACATTTTAGTTTAACTGCACAAGAGACTCATTCCAGAAAAAGTGTTTTGTGCAGTTCACCAAAAGGTCACAATAGCAACAAGGTGAGATGGATATCCCTATCTGCACAAAAATATAGAAAGTAAACAGTTGCTGGTCAATAAGAATATACGAAACATATACAAAATGAAAAGAAGCATCTTAATTATGTTCATGGAAATCACGCAAGGATAGTAGAAATTTTAAAACGTCAGCAATGCTTCATGTTACCAGAAGCATTACGATCAACAATGAGATTCCTCAAATATGGGATTACTTTAATGGTGGCATTGCTTGTTTACCAGACACAGTAAATCAACAGCAGCTAAAGAGTTGGTTTAAGGGCAAGGGACCGTGGGCACACCAGGGCACTCAACAGCGTAAAGGAGCAACTTACTTATCATACTGGGGAAAACTGCAGGAGTGCCATTTGTAACACAGTTTAATTGCATCTTATCACTAGAGGCATTGGATTAACAATAACACTGGTTAGACATGTCCCTAAGGTGACAGTGTGATCGCTTCATTTTACATGCGCCCTTACATTAACTACAGCAAAAGGTTGGTATAAGAACATGCGACAGTGGATGCATCAGCACAATGTACCTACAAGGAGGCATAAAGTGGTGATGCCGAGTTTGTTCATGCTATGTGAGGGCAGCAAATCTAATCCTGGAGACCTTGTACTATGTGTGGGCAGCAAATCTAATCCTGGAGACCTTTTACTATACGAGGGAAGCAAATCTAATCCTGGAGACCTTTTACTATGTGAGGACAGCAGATCTAATCCTAGAGACCTTTTACTATGTGAGGGCAGCAAATCTAATCCTGAGAACTTTTACTATGTGAGGGCAGCAAATCTAATCCTGAGACCTTTTACTATGTGGGGGCAGAAAATCTAATCAGGGAGACCTTTTACTATGTGATGGCAGCAAATCTAATCCTGTACATACTCTGTTGACTTGTCCACCAGCCGCCACTTTCTATCCTTTTTTCAACCAATAATAGATATGTTCCTTATGCAGTTTGTACTGCGTTTTCCCATTATTTCCCTTTTCAACCAAGAGACCGGTTGGGGATTCCAGTCTCTACTACTTTCACCATATTATTTCCTCTTTGAATCAAGTCCTAGATTCATGCTACAACTTTCCCCCCTTTCTTCGTTGTTTGAACAAAGCCCTAGATTCGAATGCATGAAGTAGCTTTACCTCTAATAATACTAAAAATTTAGGTGGCTTTGGAAGAGCTGATGGGAGTAGAAAAAGATGCACATGCAGACACGTGGGGAGCTGGGGCAGTAGAGCAAGGCCGCTTTCGAAGAACTTATACCTGAGGGTTGCCGAGATGTCGAAGGCAGCAGGTCGGATCTGTGGACAATACGGCTAGGAGGAAGAAGGGTCAAAGGACCTCCCGAGCCAGCGCTATGTCGAAGAGAACGCATCGGGCAGAGGATCGGGCCCCTCCGGCAGTTGTGGGTTTCCTCCCTTGGCGACAATGACCACGTGAATGATGCACCTTTTAGTCCTCTACACACACCGGCCGAAGGGATCCGGACGGATCTGTGACCAGCAGTGAGCAGAGAGAAAATGTCGCTAGCGCTGTCTTGTTTATATCTGGAGAGGATGAGAGAATGAAGAGAGCAACCCTAGTAAAGCAAGCGCTCAGGCCCGTGCTTCCATATATAGTGAAGTGATTATCTTTTTTCTCTCCACAACAAGCGTTTCAATTTGTGTACGTGGCATTAAAGAAAAGAAACTCTCTATTTAAGGTGACTACTGTATGACTCCTACTTACTACTAGTAGTACTATAGTATTGTTCACTTGTGCTCCCCGCCCCTCCATTCATGAAACAACCCCACGGGTGAATAAACATACAGTAAGTATTGTATTTATATAGAACGAGCAAGCTCGAACTATTTTCGTGTAGTTAAAATTTGAGGGCGGGGCTTTTCTCGGGCAGTACGCGCGGCAGTTTTCGGGTAGGCGGTTTGACCGAGAGGCGAGGAGGGTGAGCGAGTGGGGCTGTGCGATTTGACGGCGCGTTACTGCTGGAAAGACTTGTGATATGACCACTCACTATAGTCATGAATTACTTGCGCTCCGACCAGGGTGATGCCCCCCTTCTGTTCCGTGCTCTAATCTGGTGCATGACACGTCGACCCGGATGCTGGCTCTCCCACATGTCGGAGTAGTAAGAAGGAGCAAAGAATGATGCGGTATATACTGTACTATACTACTCCCTCCGTTCCTAAATATAAGTATTTGGAGAGATTTCACTATGGACCACATACGGAGAAAAATGAGTGAATCTACACATAAAATGCATCTATATACATCCGTATGTGGTCCGAAGTGAAATATCTACGAAGACTTATATTCAGGAACGGAGGGAGTACTACCCAGTGAACTAGCAGTGCGAACCACGGCAGCCCAGTGAACCAGCAGTGCGAACCACGGTAGCCCAGTGAACCAGCAGTAGAAAACAATGTGGTGATATGGCCATAAAAAACAATGTGCTACGGTCCACATTGTAGCATGTACAGTAGCACTCCTCTTTGTTTGGATCCTTGAGTTAGAGCTAGTTTGGGTTGAAATAGCCTCAAATTATCGAAACAAGAGGGGTTAGTTTGAGCTAGTTTGTTCTAACCCAGCTAAAAAAACTATCCCGGTGGAGAGGTTCTAATTGGCTTAGTTATCCTCGGGCCCACTAAAAGAGAACTAAAAAAATCTCCCCTACCCGCACCAGATCGCCCCCCCCCCTCTCACACGACTCCTCTCTGTTCCCCATAGGGCCACCCGCCCAAGCGCCGCTCGCCCTCTCTCTCCTTCGGCCGCCCTCTCCTTCCGGCCTCCGCCGCCCTACTCCGGCCGCCCTCTCCCTCCGGCCTTCGAAGGTCACCCCGCTCCCCCTTCACCAGTCTTTTTCTCCCTCTTTCATGCGCGGCGGCGGCGCATCTACCAGGGAGGTCGCGAGAGGGGTGAGTTTGTTCGTTCCTTCTTTGTCTCACGGCCATACCATTGAACTTGCTTGCTTTAGACTAATTCTGGTTTGGAAAAGTAGATCCTGATCAAACTTGGTATAGATTTATGGTGCATGCATGGAATTGTTTGATGCTGCTTGAGGAGGTAATAAATCTTTCTAGAGGCCCAAAGATTCAGTTCACCTTTCTAGGTATTTCATATTCAGGCTTGCATTATTTCTAGAGGACCAAAGATTCAGTTCATGTTTCTAGGTATTTCAGTTTCAGGATTGCATTATTTCTAGAGGCCCAAAGATTCAGTTCACCTTTCTAGGTATTTCAATCTCAGGCTTGCATTATTTCTAGAGGCCCAAAGATGCAGTTCACCTTTCTAGGTATTTCAGTTTCAGGCTTGCATTATTTCTAGAGGCCCAAAGATTAAGTTCACCTTTCTAGGTATTTTAGTTACAGGCTTGCATTATTTCTAGAGGCCCGAAGATTAAGTTCCCAGTCGGCGGCAAGCGGCCCTGCTACCCATGCCGGTGTCGACCTCAACTCGCAAGGGCCGGCGTCGGAGGGGTTCCCGGGGCTTGGGCTCTACAGAGCCTTCCTCCAGAGCGACGATGGCGAGCTCCTCCCTCGGTGCGTGAGGGGCTCCGGGCTCCCTCCCTATCGTGAATAACTTCCATGATGAGTTAGCTCATGCTTTGTTTCATCAAGTGTTTTTTATTTTGTGAAGCTTGATTGACGACTTGTATGTTTATGTGGGATATCTCATTTGTATGGACAATGTAAAAATTATCATGTTTTGCATGCTTGATTTGTATAGATGGTTCGTTTATGTCAATTCTGAGCGGGAGGAGGCCACAGAAGAGCCGGCCACCCCAAATCCGGCAGGAAATAGGGTCCAAAGTAGGCAAATGATTGAGAAAGAGGATTTATTGTCAATCTAACCCTGCCATCCATACACCTCTTTGGTTTAGAGTTAGTTCAGGGTTAGAATCTAACTCTAACCTCTAACTGAGTTAGAGTTCTCCTCGTCTCGGTTCATCGCCATCATAGTTTCCCCATTCCTGTGTTTTCAGTATCCTGCGAATCAAAGAGGCCCTTTTTTGCGGGAAAAATCAATGAGGCCCTCAGACTTGTTTAGGTCCGGTCATTTTCTATAAACGTGTTATGTCCAAAATTTAATGAACGTGCTCCGATTTCCATGAAAATAATCCGGTTTCATGTAGTAATTCATTCATTTATTTATTTTCTACGGGGGTTTTGCATGTAATTAGTGAGGTCTAAAATGTAAAGTACCCCGGCATATGCTCCAAGTCGTGCATGCACTACGACCCAGATGCTCTATGTCCCACATGTCGGCGAATGGGAGCACGTGGAAATAAACTAGGAGTACATATAGGAGGATAAATGCGTGAAAAAATATGTACTGTGAAGCGTAGCCGCGGTTCGAAAAGGAGACCTAAAGTGATGACAGCTATTGGTCGCACGCACCCAACTAGTGGTACTAGACATACGACTAATTTTTCCCTCAAAAAAAGAGGCACGAGTGCTCAGTACTCCTATTCTATAAACACGAGTCCCATCTGACAATAGTGTCCGTGCTATAGCTAGCTCTCCTCCCTCATTTCTCTCTTCTAATACTAAACTCGGCCGACACCGGGTGGGCGGGGTGGGTTTGCTCAACTGTGGCCCCACCTCACAGTGAAAACGTTACAACTGGAATAAAAATGCCATATACTCCCTCCGTTCATAAATATAAGCCTTTTTAGATACCATTTCAAATGGAATACAACATACAAATGTATGTAGACATAGTTTAGATTGTAGATTCACTCATTTTGCTCTGTATGTAGTAGTCACTTGCTGGAATCTTTAGAAAGACTTATATTTGGGAACGGAGGGAGTACTATACTAATAAAACATTAAGGCCACGAGGCGATACAGTGCTGGTTACAGGAGGCAAGAAGAAGAGATGCATCCATCGACGACGTCTAACTCCTCGACTCAGGGCGCCGGCCCATCGAACGGCGGCTAAGTAGCAGCGGCTTTTGTGGCCAGGTCGACGTGCTTCTGAACAATGGCGTCCAAAGATTCCAGGCGCTGGAAGAAGGCCAGCGTCTTTCTGTCCTCGCTTGCCTTGTAGTGGCCTATGTAGACGATTTCCTCGTAGACGTGGATGTGCAGGTCGACGGTTTCTTGCATGGCGAGGCGCTGTGCGGCGAGCGCAGCCTCGAGGTGCACATTCTTCGTCACGACCTCCGGCACCTCAGGGCCACCAGGGCTTGAAAGAGTTCGTCACCATGGAGGCCGATGAGGGTGGCAGGCAATGAGGAGCCTGGGCGCGCGGGCTGGAGCAGTACGGCAAGGTCGTCCGCGCACATCTTGACGGCGGTGAACTTGCGGATGGAGTTGACCATCATGTCGTCCATGCGAGAGGCGAAGCCAGTGTCGGCGAGGGCTACGATGCCTTGGTCGCCAGCACTGTCTGGAAACACTGCGCGGTGCGGAGCCGCAGGCCGGTGCCTTGGATGATTTGGCACATCCGACTGCCGCTCGCATCCATCGCCTCCATAGGTGCTTGTGGCTTCTGGTCACTTGGTCTTGGATTGGAGTGAGCAGTGTTGTGTAGAGACTTGGGAGTAGATGGATTGGAGTGGTGGGGCGTCTTTATTATATGAGAGTCCAAACTCTGTTGCATTCACATCGTGCTGGCTCTATTCTGCTTCTCCAATTAATTCCCTCTACATGTAATTGAGGATGCATCATTGATTGTTCAACGTCTCGGGAACCTCTACCCTCTCCCTCCTTGGCATTCAAGCACCTATGGACCCGTCGATGATGAGGTGCCTATTGTGACTTCGTAAATTTCAAGATGATAGTGTCGTGCGTGTGTGCGTTCATAGGGGTGAGTGTATGCATGTGTATATGAGCGCTTGCGTCTGTATTGTGTCAAAAAAACGTAAATGTGTGTCAAAAAGAGAATAGTCACTATACTCAATATTGTGCACCTCGGAGAGGAAAACGATAGAACTAGTACATATTTATTTACGGTGCAGATTCACTCATTTTGCTCCATATGTACTCCGTCTCGGTGTAGTCTAGTCACTTGTTGAAATCTCTAGAAGGGCAAATACTCCTTTCTGGTTTACAGGGCTATACTAGCAAGTAGTTGTACGTACTAGTACAATAGTGGGATCACATAGCAATTTTGTCTCATGCAAGAGCCTGGCTATATGCGTGCTCCAATGTTCGCAACTGCAACGTTTGGTTTGCGCTTGGCTCTTCGCCTCTTTGAGAAGACGAACAATGATGTTACTACTACTGCTTCTACAGTGTCGAATCCACTGTTGCATGTCCGTCCACCGCGAGCGGGACGGATAGCTTGTTGTAGAAGTACTACTAAGCAAAAGCCTGTCCTCATTTGTGAGAAACCGCGCGCATGGGAGAGGTAGAAGGCGTGTAGTAAAATCAAGCTTCTCGTCGTTGTACGAGTTGACGCGACACATCATAGCACTGGCCCCACATGCTTGCCTCTAAACTTGGCTGAAAGACCCGCAGTGTACAATATATTTGCTGCAACTCTAACATTTACCCACCACAAATTAAAATATATGTGGTTGTATGCATCATTCTGATACAGAGGCCGGGGAGCCCCCCCTTTTTGAAAAAAACAAAATAAAATATATATACCTGTCTTGACCAGATGAGCGTGCAAACTACAATTACCAGGGTGACAGGTAGGGCCAGAAGACTATTTTATTTTTTTTAAAACTTTGAGACGGCCACATAGCATGGAGCCGACCCAACGATTTTAAGCTTACAGGCACGGTACACGCTATCCTAGACTACTCTACACATGAAACTGCCACACGAGCGTTCGGGCTGCGCTTGGCTCTTCGCCTCTTTGGGAAGTCAAACAATGATGGAGTACTACTGCACTGGAGGAGTACCACAATACGCTTCTGGCCATCTGACACCGATTGAACTGCTGCATGTCCACCGCGTGCGGGAGGGAGAGCGTGTAGCGAAAGCTTCTCCTAGTCTTGCCAGCCACCACGCTCATGGGCGAGGGAGGGACGCTTCTGCCTTGGCGTGTATGATAGGTGGGCCCGACAGGTGTGTGGCCAACCTGTCATACAGCCAAGGGCAGGTGCAGTTAAGTCCGCGAGGGAGAGGATAATCAAAGTTCTCGTTGATGTAAGAGTTGACGCGACACATCAAAGCACTGCACTTGATATATTTCAATAATTTGCGTTTACCGATGCATTAATTACAACGCATGCATGCATGCCGTGACTCTCCTTCTGATACTTGCATGTGTTGATTTAATGCACCTTGAAGTAGTATAAAATATGTGACGGTAAAGCTTTGTAATGCCCCGGCCCAAGTCGAGAGATGGTTGTGCACGAGGAGGGCGAGATCATGCAGACCGAACAGGACCCGACGATGGAGCTCTCTAAGGTCTCGATGGACCTCACCATGCTCCACTGCCCCTTGTGCCTCCGCCCCTTAACGCCTCCAGTGTATGAGGTCCGAAAACACCTCGTCCGTTCGGCTGATTGAGCAAGGTGCAGGTTTCTTGATTGATTTGCTGTTCGATTGATTTCTACAGTGCAAGGGAGGGCACCTGGCCTGCGCGGACTGCCGCGTCGAGCGCCCCGGGAACCAGCGGCGGTGCCAGAAGTGCGAGCGCGGCGGTGGCTTCGACGTGCGGAACACGGCGGTGGACTCCGTCCTTTCGTCGGTGAGGGTGGAGTGCCCGCACGAAGGCTGTGGGCTCTACGTCACTTACCACAAGCTCGCCGATCACCAGCGTGTGTCTGCTCGTGCCCTGCAAATGCCTCGTTCCCGTCTGCGGCTACGAAGGCCCGCTGCTGGCGCTCTACCACCACATCAGCACCGCGCATCCCATGCCCATGCACAGGATCCACGGCAAGGTGCTCCAGCTGCAAGTGCCACTGTCGGAGCCACGGCTCTTTCTATTCGCAGAGGAGGACAACCGCGCATTTTTCTTGGTCCACGGCGTGCTCGACATTGGCGCGCCTATTGCCGTGTCGGTCGTCTGCATCAGAGCGGGGCGTCCCCACTGCCGCACTACGTGGCCAAGCTGTGGGCAAATGGCCCGTCGGAGGAGCCCAAAGGCACGACCGACGCCGTCAAGGTGGAAATGGAGGTGACAAGCAGCAAGGATCCCGACAACATCGACGTGCAGGAGCTGACCTTCTTGACAGTTCTGCCCAAGCTGCTGGCCGGGGCTAAGCTGGTGTCCCTCCACATTCAGATTGACAAGCTCACGTCCTAAATGTTTCTACAGTGCCTTCTATTTATCTTAGTAATATGCTAATATAGGGATTACCTTGGTCTAATTTAGCTTAAGAAATGGTGGGTTTTGGTGGCGATGCAGCAACTACTCTGACATCAGATCAGTAATTTCCAACAGTCGAACGGATATTTTGTGTCTGTTGGATATAAAGTTCCTTTGGGTAAGAAGTACTAGTCATCAAAATGGATAAAAGGAGATGTATGTAGACGTATTTTAGTTCTAGATACATTCATTTTTATCCATTTTGATGACAAGCACTCCCTCCGTTTCACAATACATGCCTTCCATTTGTCAAAATATAGATGTATCTAGACATGTTTTAGTATATAGGTACATCCATGATAGAGCCAATTGGATGGTTGAGAACACTACAATTCGTAGCTACAGATGCGTGTGTGACTCCCAGATGCAGAGGCTAGGGGTCATCATCCTCATTTTCGAGAAAACACAGACGCGTGTGTGAGAGGACGAGTGCGTGCGTGCACCTCTTCTCTTCCTGTATAACGTACTAAACTCAGAGTACAAGTTTTTGTGGGTGGCACGATGGTGCGTGTGAGAAGTCCTGAGAGATAGGTTTAATGCGTCTGAAAAAAGACTAGCCTAGAGCTCACCACGCGGCTATTCCTGTCGAACGCCCCATTAACCGTAAGATATGTATACGACGGTGCCAGTTATTGCACGTACACAACAGTACTCCCTCCTTTCCGGTTTATAGGGCTTAATTCAAAAATCTCACCAACCAAGATGGTGAGTGGTGGAATATTTTTTGTAGTTTGCAAAAGCACCTAACTAATGCTCTTTTTTTCTCAAAAAATTATGTTTATCAATGCATTAATTGCAATGCATGCATGCATAAAGTACAGGCATTGCTCAATTTTCTCTTAATACTTGCATGCAATGATTTAATGCACCTTGGAATCTGAACATGTGTTGGGGAACAACCAAATTGAGCCTTATAAAATGGAAAAACTAAAATTTTGAGATAAGCCCTATAAAACTGGAAAGGAGAGAGTAGAAAAAGAACTACTCCATCCGAGAATAGTGCCGCACTTCGAAACTAGAACCGTCAATAAATTTTGAGCTTGCGTCTTGTCACATTCCAAATTACTCCACGCTATATTGAATTGCAAACCTGTTCACACCGATCACAACCTAAATGGTTTCCCACTTAGGAGCGTACTAGTACCATGCTATATTGAATTGCAAACCTGTTCACACCAATCACAACCTAAACGGTTTCCCACTTAGGAGCGTATTAGTACTCAGTTGTAAATACTACTATGCCAAGATGACTGCACATTCCTCGTCAACTCCTCATCCACAAAAACTAACAAGTCATTCAGCATCCTTGCGTCTACCATGGCCAGCGTGAGTTCTGGGTCGAGAGATTGCCACCAGGGAGAGGCGAGCATGGAATCGGAAGCACGACAGATGTCTCGCCTCACTGCGAGCGCAGCCGACATGTCCCACCACGCGGAAGTAGCAGCAGAGAGGTCCCACCGCGCCGCTGAAGAAGCACGGAGGTCCCGCCGCACCATCGATGTAGCAGACTGGTCCGGCCGTGCTGTGGAAGCAGCAGAGATGTCCCGCTGCGCCGCGAATGCAACAGAGATGTCCTGCCGCGCCGCGGCGGCCTGGGACAATTTCTCGCGGGCAGGCGACGACTGTTACAGGCACATGCATGCGATCGTCCATAGCCAAATGGATCAGATCTCCGGCTGGGCGAGATTGCAGGATGACATGAAAGCCTTGTTTGAACAGGCTACCGGGGTCATCCGACGACTAAGGGAGGGCAATGAGAGGCTCCGGGCCGAGCGCGACCTGCTGAGGGAGAAGATCGTCCGAAGTGCAGACCAGCAGGAGGAGACCAGTGCCTTGTTGAAGAGGACCGGCATCATCGTCAAGAAACTTATGGACGATAATGACATGCTCCACAACAAGCGCCAAAGGCTGGTGGAGGAATCCGTGGATGTTCTCAAGCAGAGTCTTGAGGACATGAAAGAGCTCATCGCCGCTCACCGCGGAGACTAGTTCCCGCGGCCTACAGCAATGCATCAAGAAAGTAGAGATCAGCGAGCCAGATCCTTGTCTTCCTTCTTCTTTTGCCCTTGTGTATTTTGGGCGTAGCCGGATGTGGCTTTTTTAGTTATCTTTCTAATTATGTAAGACAATTAATCGTCCTTATATATTCTTCAGTCTTGCTATAAGTCGCAGTAGATGCTATATAGGTCTGTCGGATCTTACATCAAGATCCGTGCTTTTAGATTTTCTTTTTTCTCTCTTAAATCTCAGTCAAATGAGACATAGCCACGCCATTAAACAGAGGCTTGGGCGCCATTAATGGAGACCTTGGGAGAGAGGTGGATGGCAGATGGAGATCAAAGGGCTCTCCTCCCGATAAGCACGCGCAGGGGTCTGATCGCACGCCTCTATTACTCAAATAGCTACCCTGCACGACGCCTCCTAGCTAATAAAAAATGGGGACATGTGGCGGCACGTAAATGGTACTAGTAAGTAGAACGCCCACGGTTTCAATAATACTTGTGTTTCCGATTGTGACGTGACAACACTTGTTCCAAAATGACTTTGTTGATTGTTAATGTGTGCGTCTTCGCAAATCGGACTGAAAAATTACCACAACATGTTGGTGCCATGTCATGGCACCAAGCCAAGTTTCATTATTTCCATGTGTGTTTTGGATTTACATGAATTAAAAAACTAAGTTTCTCAATGTTTCCAACCCAGCCACGACGCCCAGAATTTTTAATTTCATTTCCATTTCTTGCATGGAACCTAGAAATTTACCCGAGGACACACATGTGATTTTTCAACCAACTTTGGTGCACTGGAACATGTGCTTGTATTTCAAATTTGAATTATGCACACAAAGGTGACACGTTCCCTCCCAGAACCACGAGCCTTCTTGAGAGAAGCTCCGATTTGCAAGAAGCTTATACCAAAATTTGTTCCTACTCGGCGAATTTTTTTACCACGACATGGTACTACCATGACATGACACCATGCCAAGTTTCATGATTTTAAAACCAAGTTTCTCAATGTTCTCGACCGAGCCACGATGCCCAGATGTCTGAATTTTATTCTCATTTTTGCATGGGACCTGGAAATTCACCCGAGGACACAAATGTGATTTTTCAACCAACTTTGGTGCACGAGAGCATGTACTTGTAGTTCAAATTTAAATTATGCACATTAAATGACCAAAAACTCAATTAATGTGTAAATAAGGCCAAACGAAGCCGGAATAATTCCAAAATTTAACAGGGCACTCGTGTAGTTCTATGTTGCCTTTGTAAATGAACTCAAGGACGACAGCGTATATTGTTTCACACTCAAAGGTGGCATGTTCCCTCTTAGAACCACGAGCCTTCTTGTGAGAAGCTTCGGTTTGCAAGAAGCTTATACCAAAATCTGTTCCTATTCGGCCAATTTTTTTACCACAGCATGGTAGTACCATGACATGACATCCATGCCAAGTTTCATGATTTTCAGACGTGTTTTGGATTTACAAGAATTTTAAAACCAAGTTTCTCAATGTTCTCGGCCGAGCCACAATGCCCAGATGTTTTAATTTTATTCTCATTTCTTGCATGGGACCTAGAAATTCACCCGAGGACACAAATGTGACTTTTCAACCAACTTTGGTGCATGAGAGCATGTGCTTGTAGTTCAAATTTGACTTATGCACATTAAATGACCAGAAACTCAATTAATGTATTAAAATGACAAACGAACCCGGAATAATTCCAAAATTTAACAGGGCACTAATGTTGTTCTATGTTGCCTTTGTTAAGAAACTCAAGGGGGGAGCGTATATCGTTTCACACTCAAAGGTAGCACATTCCCTCCCTTAACCACGAGCTTCCAAATCGGCCCAATTTTTTACCACAACATGTTAGTGCCATGACATGACACCATGCCAAGTTTCATGATTTCCAGGCGAGTTTTGGATTTACATGAATTTAAAATCTAAGTTTCTCGATGTTCTCGGCCGAGTCATGACGCCCAGATGTTTGAATTTCTCATTTCTTCCATGGGACCTAGAAATTCAACCAAGGACACACATGTGATTTTTCAACCCACTTTGGTGCACCGGAGCATGTGCATGCAATTCATATTTAGATTATGCACATTAAAAGTCCAGAAACTCAATTAATGTATAAAAAGGCCAAACAAACCCGAAATAATTCCAGAATTTAACAGGGCACTCATATAGTTCTATGTTGCCTCTATAAATAAAATTAGGGGGGAGGCAGCGTATATCGTTTCGCGCACAAAGGTGACACGTTCCCTCTCGGAACCACGAGGCTTGTTGAGAGAATCTCCAGTTTTGCAAGAAGCTTATACCAAAACTTGTCCCAATTCAGCCAAAAATTATACATATGAAAACAGGGTTTAGATTATCCCGAACATCTCGCTACCTAGACCAATAATGTACTATGATTTGAATTTAACATAAAATGGATACAAATATTTGAATTGGAGAGCGTATTGTACATGTAGTTCATAGTGAAATATGATTACTGCTATATGCATGTTTTTTGTTATCAAGATAATATTTAAATTGTTGTATAACTTGACAACAATCATAATCAAATAAGGAAAATTGATTCAAATTTAGTCCATATGGTAGACGACAATATATATGTTCACATGGTGGAGTAAAATGTTCATATATGATGGAAGATCAAAATGTACGACTACATCAATTATAAACCGCAAGGTCACCTAACGATATATTCGAATTCAACAGGATTCAAAAATTGAAATTCGAGATCATGGCATCTGTAATCATATAAAAAGGGACATTACTCTTTCTTTGGTGGGAATTGATTTGTTTTTTGTTGTTGTTGAGGGAAGTGCGAATCAATTTGGTACTGTGCATGGCAATCTTGTTCTCCCTAATTTTTTTACATTTTTCTTGTAGTTTTTTCAATGGCATCTATAGCAATATAGTAAAAGGGGACATGACTCTCTTGTGTCTTGTATGAATTTTTTTTACACGTTAAGTTTGCTATGCCGAACAAGGAATCCGCACCTTGTTATCCCGAAATTTTCAATCTCGAGTATCTTTTGTCTCACCTGCTTTGAAACTCCCGCCTCTTCAACCCACGTCACGCCTTGTTATCCCGAAATATGGACGCGCGCGAGAACTCCCTCCTCATCCGAAATGGCTCCCGCAGCCCAGACATGCGAAATCCCCCTTCTACTCCTCAGCCGGAAATGAAGCTCCATGTGGCAGTGTCAAAACCAGTGGGGGTATGCTGGTAACTTACCCTACATTTCGGACA